>NW_028152035.1:0-186000 GCF_964638095.1 Poromitra crassiceps
GAGCACCTTGATGCGGAGGGGGGTGATCATTTAGACCCCTGGGACTGGCAGAGAGCAGATCCCTGTCATCTCCCCAATCCAGATCAGCACCAGTCACCTGAACGATCAGATACACCTGGTAGCATAGTGATCAGTGGGGATTATAATGAGGAGTTGTTAGACCCTGAACATAAGGGTAGAGCAAAATTAATGCTGAAATTGATAAAGGCAACACATCATTTAGCTAATTTTTGCCAAGACACTCCTCCACCAGGGTTTGAAAAGATCCTTCAAGCCAATAGAGAGTTAATCAGACCATTTGGTCTCACTCCAGAATTGAAGCAGATCTTAGAGGAACACATTACAGAGTGGGAAATGGCCATAGTAAAGAGTCTGAGGGATCATTATTTGACCATGATGCAGACTGAGGTTAACACCATGCCTCATATGATGCCATCAGAATGGCATGCACCTTTTCTAACAGCAACGAAATGGGCAAGGAGAACTCTGGCCAACCTGCAGTTTAATACTAAAAAAACAGCAGAGGCCATGATTGAGGCAAGAGTCTGGTCTGTACTAGCCACAGTACTATATGTGGGGCAGGCAATGCCCCCACAAGAAGCAGCTTTGCATGGAACATATAGGCCTACATTAATAATAATGCTTAATGTCAGAGGAGTGTCCCATTTGGATTTCCATTCTGACCATGACACGCACGTACAAACTGACCAGCCTGAGCTTGACAGCTCTGGAAGACTCAACCAGAGACTGCAAGTAGGGCCAGGACCTGTGACCTCTCCCACAACAAGAGCGGAGGGCAGGTACACCTGTTTGGTTAAACTCATACAACAGTGGCGTACAAAGGACCTAACGACTAAGGATCAAAGGCCAACCAGACATGCCTTCCCACACAGGGGTTGGGATCTAACCGTTAATACAGAATGGTTGATCTTAGGGGATTCTAGCCCAGGGAGGATCCGTGGGTTTAGATGCCCCCAACTGCAGATAGACAGTTACCCCGAGGCCCATTTTGGCCATATTCCAGCTCTCATGACCAATACAACTGTCTGCACAGAGGTCACAAAGGTCATCCTGGCTATGGGGATTAATTGCCATACCTGGACTGATAGATCCACCCTGTGCAGATACTTGATGGAAGCGGTCATAGCTCTACAAGAGCGGTTCCCCCTGGCTAATATATGGGTGCCAATGGTCAACTATTCACAGCATCTGCCACAACAGTCGATTGAGATGCTTGAATACTTGAACCACGTTATAGTAGAGAGACTGAAAGCCATACCCCTGTTGCCACTTCAGGAATTCACGACACAGGGCAACAATGTCCACTGGACAAGAGGCACAGCTCACAGAATGTTGCAGCATTGGCTTAGATACATTCAATAATTTCTCTACCTCTCTGACACAACACACACAAATCAGTGTGTTGGAGTCACTCACAGGCCTCTAATTGAGAAACAGACCAACACTAGGCACAAGTCTAATTGTTTCTCAGAGGGCATGACTTGTTTGGTATACACCACAGTCATAAGCCGCGGTATGCGTAGTCTTCAAATGGTATTAAGGGAAGCCATTTCTCACTTCATCTCAGTAACAGGAGAGCCGTCCATGGGAGTTGCATAGGGAGCAGGGACCTGGTGATGGGACGCTCAGGACAGTGTTATCGAGAGCGTGCCATAGACCGAGGCCTTTAGCCTCGGTCACAACTTTTCCCCCAAACCTAACCCGGCCAGATCCTGACACTGTGCCGAGTGGCCAGGCCCCTGTTTTCTATCACCCAGGACCCAATCTTGAATGCTTTATGATGAAGGGCAGTGGATGCAATTATAACACCAACCTGGTGTACAAAAAGTTGTTAAACTACTTAAAAAACAACGAAGACCCTCATTTAAAGGTCATAACAAGACCTTTGATGCTGACTAACTGCATAGTACAGTCATGTCTGGCAAAGGTCATGGTATGACCTTGCTGTGGAGGCCAGAACCAGGTCCCCACAATTTGATGCTGATTTTTAAACTGCATAACATTGGACATGGCTGACATGCAGAAAAGCCCTGCCTGGCTCCCACTTACACACTTAAAAGCCATGTTAGGCCTTGTCTCAACCACTAGATGGAACTATAAACCTCTCCTACGATTTAAGTTGGTTTTGCCCCCTTATTTAATATCCCTGTTACAAGGCTTAACACCTAGTTTGAAAGGCCAGGAATGTAATCAGGAGTCTCAGTTTGAAAGCCCAGTATTGGTGTCACTGTCTTGACCCTGGGGTCGCGGGGTGCACGAGGAGTCCCTCCTGAGCATTGGAGGGGACTTCATGGTTTGGATACCATGAGAGTGTGCTTGAGTGCTTGGAGGTGGCACACTGGTGTATCCTGTGATTCAAAGGTGTCCAGGCATTGACCCAAGCAGGCATCACATGAGAAACACTGTTCTTGTTGCTGAGCTTGTTTTAAAGCACACAATGTAAACAGAACAGCCACAGCAGTGCTTAAGCCTGGTCGAGCACTTTGAAGGCCATACTTTAGCCCAATATAACACTGCTTATATATGTCATAACAGATGCCTAGCCTAGTGCTTTGTGTAACAGTCATAGCAGTGACATGCCAAATCGAGCATTTTGAAGGCCGTACTTTAGCCTAAATATAACACTGCTTATGCATATAAACACATATGCCTAAACCTAACCTAGGCATTTTGTATAGACATAACCATCGCCTATCCCTTAACCCATAACCTAACCATGCCCTTTAGTGCCTGAACTTAACCAATCACCTTATTGTGCAGTTAACTAACCCCATCCTATTATAAATACACACCTTAACCCCTCCAATTCACGTTTAATTAGATCTAGGCCCTAAACCGAACCAAGTTTACCCCTAAAGAAAATTGTCACCCTGGCCTAACCCTAAATTTAATTGGGACCTTGAACATACAACATAGATCAATTGACTGGAGGAAATCAAATTGTAAAAGCATGCCTTAATTTGAAGGCCCAATATTGCTGTCACTGTCTTGACCCTGGGGTCATAGGATATACGAGGAGTCACTCCTGGGCATTAATGGGGGCTTCATGGTTGCAGTGATGGACTACATGTGGGTTAAGACCCTGTTGCCCCGAAGTGGCACGATGTACCCGGCCTGATATCATGAAAGTGTACCTGAGTGCTTGTGGGTGACACACTTACGGATCCTGTGATTCAGAGGTGTTCAAACATTGATCCAAGGAGGCATAAACATGCTGAGGGCCAGTAAATGCCAGGATGAAAAATATGGTAGAGTGTGATTTTGACTGTTCACCTGATGCAAGGGGGACTCAACCACATGGTGGATTTGTCCCATGGCACAGGCTCACAGTCAAAACACACACAGGGATATGCATGGACTTGTTTTGCAAGGGGCGGCATGGCAGGCGTCCGACCTTGCAGGGTGGCACCCCAAAACTGGAACAGACCACGAAAGGTCGAGGGAATGGAATTTTTGAACCATTTCTTTTTGTTTCATACTTACTTTTATTTAAAGTAATTTATTTTCTATTCAGAAAATTTTATGAGAGGTTAATAGTAGGAGAAAGTGCGTCACTTAGGTGCCAGAGTAAAATACTTTCTCTGGGGTGGGAGCTTAACCACGCCCCTCCAGCCAGTGAAGCGGCTCGCTCTGCGAGGAGCTCACTGTGCTGGAGACAACCGAACAGACCGCATCGCTGCAAAAGCTCTTTGTTCACTCAAGCCTCATTGAAGACCCACTAAGTCACATTTTTTGATCACAGTCAACTTGATAACACCTGATGAGATCCTTGATGATCGAAACGCGTCGTGTTACAGATTAAGTTGACGATTTTCTATGACCTAAGTTCCTTATTGGACGCGTTCAAGAAAGACACGCGGACCAAAATCAAGAGCAAGCAGCAAAAAGGTCCTTATCAGGACCAGAAGAAACAGCCCTTCTTAGGGCTAAGAAGAGACACTGCGGCACTACAAGCAGGATTAAACCCTTTGGTTTAAATAAAACTCAGTAACGTCTGTATGCAGAAAATGACTGACTGTCTGTAACATAAACAGAGCAGTCAGATACACAGCATCAAAATTGCCTGGGTAGGCATGTCTAGAAGCAAGGATAAATCTGCTACACACCTGGGGTCTAGGATAGATATACACCCGCCCAGTGTGCCTTTTACAAGCCCTGATATATACCCAGTGCCACATCCACTGCCGAGGCCTTCCCATGTTAACCAAGCGTCAAATTTAGAGCCTTGGCAACAACAATACAATGCCTACAGGGCATTGGAATATGGAAGGGACGAGTCCCTGTCAGGACAGGAACTAGAACAAAACCTGACATTGAGAGGTAGAGAAATAGCACCCAGGCTGGAAGCTGCATGTAACGGCAGTGAATATGATTCAGTTATCTGCACCAACTGCACGCCACCATTCACAGGGGATGTAGTTAAGGACGACCCCCAGTCACAGGACTGGGGGGAGGAGACTTTCCATCTGTGGCAGCTACCACAGCAGGAGGCTGTGGTTCCAGCCGATGACACTCCAGAGCACCTTGATGCGGAGGGGGGTGATCATTTAGACCCCTGGGACTGGCAGAGAGCAGATCCCTGTCATCTCCCCAATCCAGATCAGCACCAGTCACCTGAACGATCAGATACACCTGGTAGCATAGTGATCAGTGGGGATTATAATGAGGAGTTGTTAGACCCTGAACATAAGGGTAGAGCAAAATTAATGCTGAAATTGATAAAGGCAACACATCATTTAGCTAATTTTTGCCAAGACACTCCTCCACCAGGGTTTGAAAAGATCCTTCAAGCCAATAGAGAGTTAATCAGACCATTTGGTCTCACTCCAGAATTGAAGCAGATCTTAGAGGAACACATTACAGAGTGGGAAATGGCCATAGTAAAGAGTCTGAGGGATCATTATTTGACCATGATGCAGACTGAGGTTAACACCATGCCTCATATGATGCCATCAGAATGGCATGCACCTTTTCTAACAGCAACGAAATGGGCAAGGAGAACTCTGGCCAACCTGCAGTTTAATACTAAAAAAACAGCAGAGGCCATGATTGAGGCAAGAGTCTGGTCTGTACTAGCCACAGTACTATATGTGGGGCAGGCAATGCCCCCACAAGAAGCAGCTTTGCATGGAACATATAGGCCTACATTAATAATAATGCTTAATGTCAGAGGAGTGTCCCATTTGGATTTCCATTCTGACCATGACACGCACGTACAAACTGACCAGCCTGAGCTTGACAGCTCTGGAAGACTCAACCAGAGACTGCAAGTAGGGCCAGGACCTGTGACCTCTCCACAACAAGAGCGGAGGGCAGGTACACCTGTTTGGTTAAACTCATACAACAGTGGCGTACAAAGGACCTAACGACTAAGGATCAAAGGCCAACCAGACATGCCTTCCCACACAGGGGTTGGGATCTAACCGTTAATACAGAATGGTTGATCTTAGGGGATTCTAGCCCAGGGAGGATCCGTGGGTTTAGATGCCCCCAACTGCAGATAGACAGTTACCCCGAGGCCCATTTTGGCCATATTCCAGCTCTCATGACCAATACAACTGTCTGCACAGAGGTCACAAAGGTCATCCTGGCTATGGGGATTAATTGCCATACCTGGACTGATAGATCCACCCTGTGCAGATACTTGATGGAAGCGGTCATAGCTCTACAAGAGCGGTTCCCCCTGGCTAATATATGGGTGCCAATGGTCAACTATTCACAGCATCTGCCACAACAGTCGATTGAGATGCTTGAATACTTGAACCACGTTATAGTAGAGAGACTGAAAGCCATACCCCTGTTGCCACTTCAGGAATTCACGACACAGGGCAACAATGTCCACTGGACAAGAGGCACAGCTCACAGAATGTTGCAGCATTGGCTTAGATACATTCAATAATTTCTCTACCTCTCTGACACAACACACACAAATCAGTGTGTTGGAGTCACTCACAGGCCTCTAATTGAGAAACAGACCAACACTAGGCACAAGTCTAATTGTTTCTCAGAGGGCATGACTTGTTTGGTATACACCACAGTCATAAGCCGCGGTATGCGTAGTCTTCAAATGGTATTAAGGGAAGCCATTTCTCACTTCATCTCAGTAACAGGAGAGCCGTCCATGGGAGTTGCATAGGGAGCAGGGACCTGGTGATGGGACGCTCAGGACAGTGTTATCGAGAGCGTGCCATAGACCGAGGCCTTTAGCCTCGGTCACAACTTTTCCCCCAAACCTAACCCGGCCAGATCCTGACACTGTGCCGAGTGGCCAGGCCCCTGTTTTCTATCACCCAGGACCCAATCTTGAATGCTTTATGATGAAGGGCAGTGGATGCAATTATAACACCAACCTGGTGTACAAAAAGTTGTTAAACTACTTAAAAAACAACGAAGACCCTCATTTAAAGGTCATAACAAGACCTTTGATGCTGACTAACTGCATAGTACAGTCATGTCTGGCAAAGGTCATGGTATGACCTTGCTGTGGAGGCCAGAACCAGGTCCCCACAATTTGATGCTGATTTTTAAACTGCATAACATTGGACATGGCTGACATGCAGAAAAGCCCTGCCTGGCTCCCACTTACACACTTAAAAGCCATGTTAGGCCTTGTCTCAACCACTAGATGGAACTATAAACCTCTCCTACGATTTAAGTTGGTTTTGCCCCCTTATTTAATATCCCTGTTACAAGGCTTAACACCTAGTTTGAAAGGCCAGGAATGTAATCAGGAGTCTCAGTTTGAAAGCCCAGTATTGGTGTCACTGTCTTGACCCTGGGGTCGCGGGGTGCACGAGGAGTCCCTCCTGAGCATTGGAGGGGACTTCATGGTTTGGATACCATGAGAGTGTGCTTGAGTGCTTGGAGGTGGCACACTGGTGTATCCTGTGATTCAAAGGTGTCCAGGCATTGACCCAAGCAGGCATCACATGAGAAACACTGTTCTTGTTGCTGAGCTTGTTTTAAAGCACACAATGTAAACAGAACAGCCACAGCAGTGCTTAAGCCTGGTCGAGCACTTTGAAGGCCATACTTTAGCCCAATATAACACTGCTTATATATGTCATAACAGATGCCTAGCCTAGTGCTTTGTGTAACAGTCATAGCAGTGACATGCCAAATCGAGCATTTTGAAGGCCGTACTTTAGCCTAAATATAACACTGCTTATGCATATAAACACATATGCCTAAACCTAACCTAGGCATTTTGTATAGACATAACCATCGCCTATCCCTTAACCCATAACCTAACCATGCCCTTTAGTGCCTGAACTTAACCAATCACCTTATTGTGCAGTTAACTAACCCCATCCTATTATAAATACACACCTTAACCCCTCCAATTCACGTTTAATTAGATCTAGGCCCTAAACCGAACCAAGTTTACCCCTAAAGAAAATTGTCACCCTGGCCTAACCCTAAATTTAATTGGGACCTTGAACATACAACATAGATCAATTGACTGGAGGAAATCAAATTGTAAAAGCATGCCTTAATTTGAAGGCCCAATATTGCTGTCACTGTCTTGACCCTGGGGTCATAGGATATACGAGGAGTCACTCCTGGGCATTAATGGGGGCTTCATGGTTGCAGTGATGGACTACATGTGGGTTAAGACCCTGTTGCCCCGAAGTGGCACGATGTACCCGGCCTGATATCATGAAAGTGTACCTGAGTGCTTGTGGGTGACACACTTACGGATCCTGTGATTCAGAGGTGTTCAAACATTGATCCAAGGAGGCATAAACATGCTGAGGGCCAGTAAATGCCAGGATGAAAAATATGGTAGAGTGTGATTTTGACTGTTCACCTGATGCAAGGGGGACTCAACCACATGGTGGATTTGTCCCATGGCACAGGCTCACAGTCAAAACACACACAGGGATATGCATGGACTTGTTTTGCAAGGGGCGGCATGGCAGGCGTCCGACCTTGCAGGGTGGCACCCCAAAACTGGAACAGACCACGAAAGGTCGAGGGAATGGAATTTTTGAACCATTTCTTTTTGTTTCATACTTACTTTTATTTAAAGTAATTTATTTTCTATTCAGAAAATTTTATGAGAGGTTAATAGTAGGAGAAAGTGCGTCACTTAGGTGCCAGAGTAAAATACTTTCTCTGGGGTGGGAGCTTAACCACGCCCCTCCAGCCAGTGAAGCGGCTCGCTCTGCGAGGAGCTCACTGTGCTGGAGACAACCGAACAGACCGCATCGCTGCAAAAGCTCTTTGTTCACTCAAGCCTCATTGAAGACCCACTAAGTCACATTTTTTGATCACAGTCAACTTGATAACACCTGATGAGATCCTTGATGATCGAAACGCGTCGTGTTACAGATTAAGTTGACGATTTTCTATGACCTAAGTTCCTTATTGGACGCGTTCAAGAAAGACACGCGGACCAAAATCAAGAGCAAGCAGCAAAAAGGTCCTTATCAGGACCAGAAGAAACAGCCCTTCTTAGGGCTAAGAAGAGACACTGCGGCACTACAAGCAGGATTAAACCCTTTGGTTTAAATAAAACTCAGTAACGTCTGTATGCAGAAAATGACTGACTGTCTGTAACATAAACAGAGCAGTCAGATACACAGCATCAAAATTGCCTGGGTAGGCATGTCTAGAAGCAAGGATAAATCTGCTACACACCTGGGGTCTAGGATAGATATACACCCGCCCAGTGTGCCTTTTACAAGCCCTGATATATACCCAGTGCCACATCCACTGCCGAGGCCTTCCCATGTTAACCAAGCGTCAAATTTAGAGCCTTGGCAACAACAATACAATGCCTACAGGGCATTGGAATATGGAAGGGACGAGTCCCTGTCAGGACAGGAACTAGAACAAAACCTGACATTGAGAGGTAGAGAAATAGCACCCAGGCTGGAAGCTGCATGTAACGGCAGTGAATATGATTCAGTTATCTGCACCAACTGCACGCCACCATTCACAGGGGATGTAGTTAAGGACGACCCCCAGTCACAGGACTGGGGGGAGGAGACTTTCCATCTGTGGCAGCTACCACAGCAGGAGGCTGTGGTTCCAGCCGATGACACTCCAGAGCACCTTGATGCGGAGGGGGGTGATCATTTAGACCCCTGGGACTGGCAGAGAGCAGATCCCTGTCATCTCCCCAATCCAGATCAGCACCAGTCACCTGAACGATCAGATACACCTGGTAGCATAGTGATCAGTGGGGATTATAATGAGGAGTTGTTAGACCCTGAACATAAGGGTAGAGCAAAATTAATGCTGAAATTGATAAAGGCAACACATCATTTAGCTAATTTTTGCCAAGACACTCCTCCACCAGGGTTTGAAAAGATCCTTCAAGCCAATAGAGAGTTAATCAGACCATTTGGTCTCACTCCAGAATTGAAGCAGATCTTAGAGGAACACATTACAGAGTGGGAAATGGCCATAGTAAAGAGTCTGAGGGATCATTATTTGACCATGATGCAGACTGAGGTTAACACCATGCCTCATATGATGCCATCAGAATGGCATGCACCTTTTCTAACAGCAACGAAATGGGCAAGGAGAACTCTGGCCAACCTGCAGTTTAATACTAAAAAAACAGCAGAGGCCATGATTGAGGCAAGAGTCTGGTCTGTACTAGCCACAGTACTATATGTGGGGCAGGCAATGCCCCCACAAGAAGCAGCTTTGCATGGAACATATAGGCCTACATTAATAATAATGCTTAATGTCAGAGGAGTGTCCCATTTGGATTTCCATTCTGACCATGACACGCACGTACAAACTGACCAGCCTGAGCTTGACAGCTCTGGAAGACTCAACCAGAGACTGCAAGTAGGGCCAGGACCTGTGACCTCTCCCACAACAAGAGCGGAGGGCAGGTACACCTGTTTGGTTAAACTCATACAACAGTGGCGTACAAAGGACCTAACGACTAAGGATCAAAGGCCAACCAGACATGCCTTCCCACACAGGGGTTGGGATCTAACCGTTAATACAGAATGGTTGATCTTAGGGGATTCTAGCCCAGGGAGGATCCGTGGGTTTAGATGCCCCCAACTGCAGATAGACAGTTACCCCGAGGCCCATTTTGGCCATATTCCAGCTCTCATGACCAATACAACTGTCTGCACAGAGGTCACAAAGGTCATCCTGGCTATGGGGATTAATTGCCATACCTGGACTGATAGATCCACCCTGTGCAGATACTTGATGGAAGCGGTCATAGCTCTACAAGAGCGGTTCCCCCTGGCTAATATATGGGTGCCAATGGTCAACTATTCACAGCATCTGCCACAACAGTCGATTGAGATGCTTGAATACTTGAACCACGTTATAGTAGAGAGACTGAAAGCCATACCCCTGTTGCCACTTCAGGAATTCACGACACAGGGCAACAATGTCCACTGGACAAGAGGCACAGCTCACAGAATGTTGCAGCATTGGCTTAGATACATTCAATAATTTCTCTACCTCTCTGACACAACACACACAAATCAGTGTGTTGGAGTCACTCACAGGCCTCTAATTGAGAAACAGACCAACACTAGGCACAAGTCTAATTGTTTCTCAGAGGGCATGACTTGTTTGGTATACACCACAGTCATAAGCCGCGGTATGCGTAGTCTTCAAATGGTATTAAGGGAAGCCATTTCTCACTTCATCTCAGTAACAGGAGAGCCGTCCATGGGAGTTGCATAGGGAGCAGGGACCTGGTGATGGGACGCTCAGGACAGTGTTATCGAGAGCGTGCCATAGACCGAGGCCTTTAGCCTCGGTCACAACTTTTCCCCCAAACCTAACCCGGCCAGATCCTGACACTGTGCCGAGTGGCCAGGCCCCTGTTTTCTATCACCCAGGACCCAATCTTGAATGCTTTATGATGAAGGGCAGTGGATGCAATTATAACACCAACCTGGTGTACAAAAAGTTGTTAAACTACTTAAAAAACAACGAAGACCCTCATTTAAAGGTCATAACAAGACCTTTGATGCTGACTAACTGCATAGTACAGTCATGTCTGGCAAAGGTCATGGTATGACCTTGCTGTGGAGGCCAGAACCAGGTCCCCACAATTTGATGCTGATTTTTAAACTGCATAACATTGGACATGGCTGACATGCAGAAAAGCCCTGCCTGGCTCCCACTTACACACTTAAAAGCCATGTTAGGCCTTGTCTCAACCACTAGATGGAACTATAAACCTCTCCTACGATTTAAGTTGGTTTTGCCCCCTTATTTAATATCCCTGTTACAAGGCTTAACACCTAGTTTGAAAGGCCAGGAATGTAATCAGGAGTCTCAGTTTGAAAGCCCAGTATTGGTGTCACTGTCTTGACCCTGGGGTCGCGGGGTGCACGAGGAGTCCCTCCTGAGCATTGGAGGGGACTTCATGGTTTGGATACCATGAGAGTGTGCTTGAGTGCTTGGAGGTGGCACACTGGTGTATCCTGTGATTCAAAGGTGTCCAGGCATTGACCCAAGCAGGCATCACATGAGAAACACTGTTCTTGTTGCTGAGCTTGTTTTAAAGCACACAATGTAAACAGAACAGCCACAGCAGTGCTTAAGCCTGGTCGAGCACTTTGAAGGCCATACTTTAGCCCAATATAACACTGCTTATATATGTCATAACAGATGCCTAGCCTAGTGCTTTGTGTAACAGTCATAGCAGTGACATGCCAAATCGAGCATTTTGAAGGCCGTACTTTAGCCTAAATATAACACTGCTTATGCATATAAACACATATGCCTAAACCTAACCTAGGCATTTTGTATAGACATAACCATCGCCTATCCCTTAACCCATAACCTAACCATGCCCTTTAGTGCCTGAACTTAACCAATCACCTTATTGTGCAGTTAACTAACCCCATCCTATTATAAATACACACCTTAACCCCTCCAATTCACGTTTAATTAGATCTAGGCCCTAAACCGAACCAAGTTTACCCCTAAAGAAAATTGTCACCCTGGCCTAACCCTAAATTTAATTGGGACCTTGAACATACAACATAGATCAATTGACTGGAGGAAATCAAATTGTAAAAGCATGCCTTAATTTGAAGGCCCAATATTGCTGTCACTGTCTTGACCCTGGGGTCATAGGATATACGAGGAGTCACTCCTGGGCATTAATGGGGGCTTCATGGTTGCAGTGATGGACTACATGTGGGTTAAGACCCTGTTGCCCCGAAGTGGCACGATGTACCCGGCCTGATATCATGAAAGTGTACCTGAGTGCTTGTGGGTGACACACTTACGGATCCTGTGATTCAGAGGTGTTCAAACATTGATCCAAGGAGGCATAAACATGCTGAGGGCCAGTAAATGCCAGGATGAAAAATATGGTAGAGTGTGATTTTGACTGTTCACCTGATGCAAGGGGGACTCAACCACATGGTGGATTTGTCCCATGGCACAGGCTCACAGTCAAAACACACACAGGGATATGCATGGACTTGTTTTGCAAGGGGCGGCATGGCAGGCGTCCGACCTTGCAGGGTGGCACCCCAAAACTGGAACAGACCACGAAAGGTCGAGGGAATGGAATTTTTGAACCATTTCTTTTTGTTTCATACTTACTTTTATTTAAAGTAATTTATTTTCTATTCAGAAAATTTTATGAGAGGTTAATAGTAGGAGAAAGTGCGTCACTTAGGTGCCAGAGTAAAATACTTTCTCTGGGGTGGGAGCTTAACCACGCCCCTCCAGCCAGTGAAGCGGCTCGCTCTGCGAGGAGCTCACTGTGCTGGAGACAACCGAACAGACCGCATCGCTGCAAAAGCTCTTTGTTCACTCAAGCCTCATTGAAGACCCACTAAGTCACATTTTTTGATCACAGTCAACTTGATAACACCTGATGAGATCCTTGATGATCGAAACGCGTCGTGTTACAGATTAAGTTGACGATTTTCTATGACCTAAGTTCCTTATTGGACGCGTTCAAGAAAGACACGCGGACCAAAATCAAGAGCAAGCAGCAAAAAGGTCCTTATCAGGACCAGAAGAAACAGCCCTTCTTAGGGCTAAGAAGAGACACTGCGGCACTACAAGCAGGATTAAACCCTTTGGTTTAAATAAAACTCAGTAACGTCTGTATGCAGAAAATGACTGACTGTCTGTAACATAAACAGAGCAGTCAGATACACAGCATCAAAATTGCCTGGGTAGGCATGTCTAGAAGCAAGGATAAATCTGCTACACACCTGGGGTCTAGGATAGATATACACCCGCCCAGTGTGCCTTTTACAAGCCCTGATATATACCCAGTGCCACATCCACTGCCGAGGCCTTCCCATGTTAACCAAGCGTCAAATTTAGAGCCTTGGCAACAACAATACAATGCCTACAGGGCATTGGAATATGGAAGGGACGAGTCCCTGTCAGGACAGGAACTAGAACAAAACCTGACATTGAGAGGTAGAGAAATAGCACCCAGGCTGGAAGCTGCATGTAACGGCAGTGAATATGATTCAGTTATCTGCACCAACTGCACGCCACCATTCACAGGGGATGTAGTTAAGGACGACCCCCAGTCACAGGACTGGGGGGAGGAGACTTTCCATCTGTGGCAGCTACCACAGCAGGAGGCTGTGGTTCCAGCCGATGACACTCCAGAGCACCTTGATGCGGAGGGGGGTGATCATTTAGACCCCTGGGACTGGCAGAGAGCAGATCCCTGTCATCTCCCCAATCCAGATCAGCACCAGTCACCTGAACGATCAGATACACCTGGTAGCATAGTGATCAGTGGGGATTATAATGAGGAGTTGTTAGACCCTGAACATAAGGGTAGAGCAAAATTAATGCTGAAATTGATAAAGGCAACACATCATTTAGCTAATTTTTGCCAAGACACTCCTCCACCAGGGTTTGAAAAGATCCTTCAAGCCAATAGAGAGTTAATCAGACCATTTGGTCTCACTCCAGAATTGAAGCAGATCTTAGAGGAACACATTACAGAGTGGGAAATGGCCATAGTAAAGAGTCTGAGGGATCATTATTTGACCATGATGCAGACTGAGGTTAACACCATGCCTCATATGATGCCATCAGAATGGCATGCACCTTTTCTAACAGCAACGAAATGGGCAAGGAGAACTCTGGCCAACCTGCAGTTTAATACTAAAAAAACAGCAGAGGCCATGATTGAGGCAAGAGTCTGGTCTGTACTAGCCACAGTACTATATGTGGGGCAGGCAATGCCCCCACAAGAAGCAGCTTTGCATGGAACATATAGGCCTACATTAATAATAATGCTTAATGTCAGAGGAGTGTCCCATTTGGATTTCCATTCTGACCATGACACGCACGTACAAACTGACCAGCCTGAGCTTGACAGCTCTGGAAGACTCAACCAGAGACTGCAAGTAGGGCCAGGACCTGTGACCTCTCCCACAACAAGAGCGGAGGGCAGGTACACCTGTTTGGTTAAACTCATACAACAGTGGCGTACAAAGGACCTAACGACTAAGGATCAAAGGCCAACCAGACATGCCTTCCCACACAGGGGTTGGGATCTAACCGTTAATACAGAATGGTTGATCTTAGGGGATTCTAGCCCAGGGAGGATCCGTGGGTTTAGATGCCCCCAACTGCAGATAGACAGTTACCCCGAGGCCCATTTTGGCCATATTCCAGCTCTCATGACCAATACAACTGTCTGCACAGAGGTCACAAAGGTCATCCTGGCTATGGGGATTAATTGCCATACCTGGACTGATAGATCCACCCTGTGCAGATACTTGATGGAAGCGGTCATAGCTCTACAAGAGCGGTTCCCCCTGGCTAATATATGGGTGCCAATGGTCAACTATTCACAGCATCTGCCACAACAGTCGATTGAGATGCTTGAATACTTGAACCACGTTATAGTAGAGAGACTGAAAGCCATACCCCTGTTGCCACTTCAGGAATTCACGACACAGGGCAACAATGTCCACTGGACAAGAGGCACAGCTCACAGAATGTTGCAGCATTGGCTTAGATACATTCAATAATTTCTCTACCTCTCTGACACAACACACACAAATCAGTGTGTTGGAGTCACTCACAGGCCTCTAATTGAGAAACAGACCAACACTAGGCACAAGTCTAATTGTTTCTCAGAGGGCATGACTTGTTTGGTATACACCACAGTCATAAGCCGCGGTATGCGTAGTCTTCAAATGGTATTAAGGGAAGCCATTTCTCACTTCATCTCAGTAACAGGAGAGCCGTCCATGGGAGTTGCATAGGGAGCAGGGACCTGGTGATGGGACGCTCAGGACAGTGTTATCGAGAGCGTGCCATAGACCGAGGCCTTTAGCCTCGGTCACAACTTTTCCCCCAAACCTAACCCGGCCAGATCCTGACACTGTGCCGAGTGGCCAGGCCCCTGTTTTCTATCACCCAGGACCCAATCTTGAATGCTTTATGATGAAGGGCAGTGGATGCAATTATAACACCAACCTGGTGTACAAAAAGTTGTTAAACTACTTAAAAAACAACGAAGACCCTCATTTAAAGGTCATAACAAGACCTTTGATGCTGACTAACTGCATAGTACAGTCATGTCTGGCAAAGGTCATGGTATGACCTTGCTGTGGAGGCCAGAACCAGGTCCCCACAATTTGATGCTGATTTTTAAACTGCATAACATTGGACATGGCTGACATGCAGAAAAGCCCTGCCTGGCTCCCACTTACACACTTAAAAGCCATGTTAGGCCTTGTCTCAACCACTAGATGGAACTATAAACCTCTCCTACGATTTAAGTTGGTTTTGCCCCCTTATTTAATATCCCTGTTACAAGGCTTAACACCTAGTTTGAAAGGCCAGGAATGTAATCAGGAGTCTCAGTTTGAAAGCCCAGTATTGGTGTCACTGTCTTGACCCTGGGGTCGCGGGGTGCACGAGGAGTCCCTCCTGAGCATTGGAGGGGACTTCATGGTTTGGATACCATGAGAGTGTGCTTGAGTGCTTGGAGGTGGCACACTGGTGTATCCTGTGATTCAAAGGTGTCCAGGCATTGACCCAAGCAGGCATCACATGAGAAACACTGTTCTTGTTGCTGAGCTTGTTTTAAAGCACACAATGTAAACAGAACAGCCACAGCAGTGCTTAAGCCTGGTCGAGCACTTTGAAGGCCATACTTTAGCCCAATATAACACTGCTTATATATGTCATAACAGATGCCTAGCCTAGTGCTTTGTGTAACAGTCATAGCAGTGACATGCCAAATCGAGCATTTTGAAGGCCGTACTTTAGCCTAAATATAACACTGCTTATGCATATAAACACATATGCCTAAACCTAACCTAGGCATTTTGTATAGACATAACCATCGCCTATCCCTTAACCCATAACCTAACCATGCCCTTTAGTGCCTGAACTTAACCAATCACCTTATTGTGCAGTTAACTAACCCCATCCTATTATAAATACACACCTTAACCCCTCCAATTCACGTTTAATTAGATCTAGGCCCTAAACCGAACCAAGTTTACCCCTAAAGAAAATTGTCACCCTGGCCTAACCCTAAATTTAATTGGGACCTTGAACATACAACATAGATCAATTGACTGGAGGAAATCAAATTGTAAAAGCATGCCTTAATTTGAAGGCCCAATATTGCTGTCACTGTCTTGACCCTGGGGTCATAGGATATACGAGGAGTCACTCCTGGGCATTAATGGGGGCTTCATGGTTGCAGTGATGGACTACATGTGGGTTAAGACCCTGTTGCCCCGAAGTGGCACGATGTACCCGGCCTGATATCATGAAAGTGTACCTGAGTGCTTGTGGGTGACACACTTACGGATCCTGTGATTCAGAGGTGTTCAAACATTGATCCAAGGAGGCATAAACATGCTGAGGGCCAGTAAATGCCAGGATGAAAAATATGGTAGAGTGTGATTTTGACTGTTCACCTGATGCAAGGGGGACTCAACCACATGGTGGATTTGTCCCATGGCACAGGCTCACAGTCAAAACACACACAGGGATATGCATGGACTTGTTTTGCAAGGGGCGGCATGGCAGGCGTCCGACCTTGCAGGGTGGCACCCCAAAACTGGAACAGACCACGAAAGGTCGAGGGAATGGAATTTTTGAACCATTTCTTTTTGTTTCATACTTACTTTTATTTAAAGTAATTTATTTTCTATTCAGAAAATTTTATGAGAGGTTAATAGTAGGAGAAAGTGCGTCACTTAGGTGCCAGAGTAAAATACTTTCTCTGGGGTGGGAGCTTAACCACGCCCCTCCAGCCAGTGAAGCGGCTCGCTCTGCGAGGAGCTCACTGTGCTGGAGACAACCGAACAGACCGCATCGCTGCAAAAGCTCTTTGTTCACTCAAGCCTCATTGAAGACCCACTAAGTCACATTTTTTGATCACAGTCAACTTGATAACACCTGATGAGATCCTTGATGATCGAAACGCGTCGTGTTACAGATTAAGTTGACGATTTTCTATGACCTAAGTTCCTTATTGGACGCGTTCAAGAAAGACACGCGGACCAAAATCAAGAGCAAGCAGCAAAAAGGTCCTTATCAGGACCAGAAGAAACAGCCCTTCTTAGGGCTAAGAAGAGACACTGCGGCACTACAAGCAGGATTAAACCCTTTGGTTTAAATAAAACTCAGTAACGTCTGTATGCAGAAAATGACTGACTGTCTGTAACATAAACAGAGCAGTCAGATACACAGCATCAAAATTGCCTGGGTAGGCATGTCTAGAAGCAAGGATAAATCTGCTACACACCTGGGGTCTAGGATAGATATACACCCGCCCAGTGTGCCTTTTACAAGCCCTGATATATACCCAGTGCCACATCCACTGCCGAGGCCTTCCCATGTTAACCAAGCGTCAAATTTAGAGCCTTGGCAACAACAATACAATGCCTACAGGGCATTGGAATATGGAAGGGACGAGTCCCTGTCAGGACAGGAACTAGAACAAAACCTGACATTGAGAGGTAGAGAAATAGCACCCAGGCTGGAAGCTGCATGTAACGGCAGTGAATATGATTCAGTTATCTGCACCAACTGCACGCCACCATTCACAGGGGATGTAGTTAAGGACGACCCCCAGTCACAGGACTGGGGGGAGGAGACTTTCCATCTGTGGCAGCTACCACAGCAGGAGGCTGTGGTTCCAGCCGATGACACTCCAGAGCACCTTGATGCGGAGGGGGGTGATCATTTAGACCCCTGGGACTGGCAGAGAGCAGATCCCTGTCATCTCCCCAATCCAGATCAGCACCAGTCACCTGAACGATCAGATACACCTGGTAGCATAGTGATCAGTGGGGATTATAATGAGGAGTTGTTAGACCCTGAACATAAGGGTAGAGCAAAATTAATGCTGAAATTGATAAAGGCAACACATCATTTAGCTAATTTTTGCCAAGACACTCCTCCACCAGGGTTTGAAAAGATCCTTCAAGCCAATAGAGAGTTAATCAGACCATTTGGTCTCACTCCAGAATTGAAGCAGATCTTAGAGGAACACATTACAGAGTGGGAAATGGCCATAGTAAAGAGTCTGAGGGATCATTATTTGACCATGATGCAGACTGAGGTTAACACCATGCCTCATATGATGCCATCAGAATGGCATGCACCTTTTCTAACAGCAACGAAATGGGCAAGGAGAACTCTGGCCAACCTGCAGTTTAATACTAAAAAAACAGCAGAGGCCATGATTGAGGCAAGAGTCTGGTCTGTACTAGCCACAGTACTATATGTGGGGCAGGCAATGCCCCCACAAGAAGCAGCTTTGCATGGAACATATAGGCCTACATTAATAATAATGCTTAATGTCAGAGGAGTGTCCCATTTGGATTTCCATTCTGACCATGACACGCACGTACAAACTGACCAGCCTGAGCTTGACAGCTCTGGAAGACTCAACCAGAGACTGCAAGTAGGGCCAGGACCTGTGACCTCTCCCACAACAAGAGCGGAGGGCAGGTACACCTGTTTGGTTAAACTCATACAACAGTGGCGTACAAAGGACCTAACGACTAAGGATCAAAGGCCAACCAGACATGCCTTCCCACACAGGGGTTGGGATCTAACCGTTAATACAGAATGGTTGATCTTAGGGGATTCTAGCCCAGGGAGGATCCGTGGGTTTAGATGCCCCCAACTGCAGATAGACAGTTACCCCGAGGCCCATTTTGGCCATATTCCAGCTCTCATGACCAATACAACTGTCTGCACAGAGGTCACAAAGGTCATCCTGGCTATGGGGATTAATTGCCATACCTGGACTGATAGATCCACCCTGTGCAGATACTTGATGGAAGCGGTCATAGCTCTACAAGAGCGGTTCCCCCTGGCTAATATATGGGTGCCAATGGTCAACTATTCACAGCATCTGCCACAACAGTCGATTGAGATGCTTGAATACTTGAACCACGTTATAGTAGAGAGACTGAAAGCCATACCCCTGTTGCCACTTCAGGAATTCACGACACAGGGCAACAATGTCCACTGGACAAGAGGCACAGCTCACAGAATGTTGCAGCATTGGCTTAGATACATTCAATAATTTCTCTACCTCTCTGACACAACACACACAAATCAGTGTGTTGGAGTCACTCACAGGCCTCTAATTGAGAAACAGACCAACACTAGGCACAAGTCTAATTGTTTCTCAGAGGGCATGACTTGTTTGGTATACACCACAGTCATAAGCCGCGGTATGCGTAGTCTTCAAATGGTATTAAGGGAAGCCATTTCTCACTTCATCTCAGTAACAGGAGAGCCGTCCATGGGAGTTGCATAGGGAGCAGGGACCTGGTGATGGGACGCTCAGGACAGTGTTATCGAGAGCGTGCCATAGACCGAGGCCTTTAGCCTCGGTCACAACTTTTCCCCCAAACCTAACCCTAACCCTAACCCTAACCCTAACCCTAACCCTAACCCTAACCCTAACCCTAACCCTAACCCTAACCCTAACCCTAACCCTAACCTAACCCTAACCCTAACCCTAACCAAGCCCATTAGTGCCTAAATTTAACTAAGATTTATAAATTTAATCAAGTACCAGTTGGTAAACATGGCCCCATCCCAACTTAAATACACACCCTAACCCCTCCCATTATTAAGAAAATTGTCACCCTGGCTTAAGCCTAAATAATTGGAACCATTGAATGACGTATATAGTCAATTAGACTGAGGGAGAAAGGCCTAATATTGGTGTCACTGTCTTGACCCTGGGGTCATGGGGTGTGCGAGGAGTCTCTCCTGAGCCCCTGGGGGGGCTTCATGGTTTGGAGACCATGGGGGTGTGCCTGGGTGCTTGGGAGTGGCACACTTACATATCCTGTGATCCATAGGTGTTCAGGCATTGACCCAAGTAGGCATCATAAAGTGTAATAGCATGCCTCAATTTAGAGGCCTAATATTGGTGTCACTGTCTTGACCCTGGGGTCATGGGATATACGAGGAGTCACTCATGAGCATTAATGGGGGCTTCATGGTTGCAGTGATGGAATACATGTGGGCTTAGACCCTGTTGCCCCGAAGTGGCACGATGTACCCGGCCTGATATCATGAAAGTGTACCTGAGTGCTTGTGGGTGACACACTTACGGATTCTGTGATTCAAAGGTGTTCAAACACTGATTCAAGGAGGCATTACATGCTGAAGGCCAAGAATGCCAGGATGAAAAAATGGGAAAGTGTGATTTTCATTGCTCACCTGATGCATAGCACAGGTCCACAATCAAAACACACAGGGATTGGCATGAAAATGTATGGTTAAGAGAGTCGGTAAGGGGCGACCGACCTTGCAAAAAGACACCTACCAACAAAAAAGACACCCTCAAGTTGGAAACAGCCATAACTTGGCGAAAGAATGGAGGATTTTACCCATTTCTTTTTGTGTCTTGTTTACTTTTTTACAAAGTAATTTAATTTCTAATCGAAAAATTTTATAAGAGGTCGAGGATATATGCAAAAGCTGTGCAACGGTGTTAGAGGAAAATACTTTCTCGCTAGAGTGGAGGCTAGCCACGCCCCCCCCGCACAAGTGAAGCTGCGCGCTCTGCGACAGGCTCATTGTGCTTGGGAAACTCGACAAGACCGCATCGCGGCAAAAGCTCTTTTCACCTGGAAACTTCATAGAAAGACCATTTAAGTCACATTTTTCGCCATAAGTCAACTTGGTACACCTGAAGAGATCTGCTAGGATCGAAACGCGTCGTGTTTTAGTTAAGTTGACGACTTCTACGACCTAATTTCCTTGTAGCGTGTTGGAAGAAAGACACACGGACAAGGCCAAGAAAAAGAGCAACAAAGCCCTTATCAGGGCTAAAGAAGAACACCAGCCCTTCTAAGGGCTAAGAACACGCTGGTAGTCAGGCAGGCTCATTCTGAAAAAATCTGCTCAATGGTAATACAGTCTGAGGACTGTTGAGATACAATTGAAGCCAACGTCTGTACCAGGGACACCTGATTGTCCAAAATAAAACAAAAAATAAAAATAAGAATAAGGCAGTCATATAGAGCATCAAATTGACTGGGCAGACATGCCTAAAAAGAGAGTTAAGTCATTTGCACGCCTGGGGTCTAGGGTAGTTACACACCCGCCCAGGGTGCCTCTCACAAGCACGTTGTCATGCCCAGTACCACATTCACTGCAGAGGCCTCCCATAGATGACCAGGCGACAGAGCCTTGGCAACAGCAACATGACAGGGACGAGTTCATGACAGGACAAGAACCACAACATGACATGACAAGGAGAGGTAGAATATTAGAGGTACCCAGACTGGATGCTGCTTGTGGTGAGAATGACTGTCCTTCAGTCATCGATACTAAAAATAGGCCACCCTACACAGATGATAAAGTCAAGGACAACTCTCAGTCAGAGAACTGGGGGGAGGAGACCCTTCATCTGTGGCAGCCACCACGACAAGATACAGTGGTTCCAGATTATGACACTCAAATGCAATCTAATGCAGAGGAGGGTAATCAAACAGACCCTTGGGACACAGGTCCCTGTCATTTCCCACAGCACCAGGAACCCGAGCGGTTAGATACACCTGGTAGCATACTGATCAGTGGGGATTGTAGTGAGGAGTTGTTGGACCCACAGCATAAGGGCAGAGCAAAACTGATGCTAGAAGTGATAAGGGCAGCACATCAACTAGCTGAGCTCAGTCAAAACACTCCTCCACCAGGGTTGAACAGGATCATAGAGGCTCTTATAGAATCAATCAAGCAACTTGATTCTACCCCAGAGTTAAACCAGACTCTGGAGGGACATGTGAGAAATTGGGAAGGTGCTACAGTGAACACTCTGAGGAGTCATTATTTGACCAGGATGCAGATTGAAATAAATAACATGCCTCAGATGACTATAACAGAGTGGCATGCACCCTTCCTAACAGCAGTAGAATGGGCAAAGAAATCTCTGGCCATGCTGCAACTTGATACCTTAAAAGCAGCAGAGGCCATGATAGAGGCAAGAGTGTGGAAGGTACTAGCCATAGTGTCACTTGTGGGAGAGGCGAGACCCCCACAGCAAGCGGCCTTAACACCAATATATAGGCCTGCAGCAGTAATTATGCTTAATGTCAAAGGAAAGTCCTATCTAGACTTCCAGACTGATCATGACACTGCTCTAGGAGACCAACAGATTAACCAGTCTGAAGTTGACAGCTCTGTGACACCTAACCAGAGACTGCAAGTAGGACAGAGACCTTTGACCCCTCTCACAGTAGGGGCAGGGCATACCTGTTTGGTTAATATCCTACAGCAATGGCGTACACTAGACCAAGCGACCAAGAGACAGAGACCTACTAGGCATGACTCTACACACATGGATTGGACTCTAACCACTAAGACTAAGTGGTTGATTCTAGGGGATGCTAATTTAAGAAACATACACAGGTTTAGATGTCCCCAGCTACAGATTGATAGCTATCCTGGTGCCCATTTTGGCCATGTCCCAGCCCTCATGACCAAAACAACTGTCTGTACGGGGGTCACAAAGGTCATCCTGTCTATGGGGATCAATTGCCATGACTGGATAGACAAACCCACCCTGTACAGACTGATGATTGAAGCGATACAAGCCTTACAAAATCGCTTCCCCCTGGCTCATATCTGGGTGCCCCTGATAAGGTATTCAGAGCATACGTCATATCAATCTGCAGACATGCTTGAATACCTCAATCAAACAATAAGGGAGAGACTGAGACCTATACCCTTGCTGCCATTCTGGCAATTCAAAACACAAGGGGACCATGTCCATTGGACAATGGGTACGGCTCAAAGAATGTTAGAGCATTGGTTGAGACATATCCAATAAGACACATATGCAAAAGGCCCAAACAAATGCTCTTATTCTGTCTCTCTACCTCTCACTCACAGGCCTCAAAGAGGGTAATGATACAGACATATCGGGAACGGAATCGGGGGAGCCATTCTTTTAGTTCATCTCATATGCTCATATAGGCAGCCACTTGAAGGGATAAACGTAGTAGAGGAGCGGCCCTGGTGATGGGACACTCGGTGCAATGCATGCTGAGAGTGCATTGTGGTCTGGCAACAGACCACACCGTGGTCGAGGCCTTTAGCTTCGACTACACCCCTCCCTCTAAACCTAACCCGCCAGATCCTAGCATTGCATCGACTGACCAGCCTCGTTGCTCTCTATACCCAAGGCTTAAGCTGAATTCTAACTCCTTCTGTGGGGTGAAATAAGATGAGATTGGGCAGCAGTGAAATGTAGCTAGTATCTACAATCGTATAGACAAGCGTTAAATAAACCCTCATTACAGGTCAAAACATGACCTTGGATGCCAACAAACTGCATAATACAGTCATGTCTGGCAAAGGTCATGTTTTGACACCACTGTAAGACCATAATCAGGACCTTTAAAAAATGATGCCTATTTTTAAGACACATAACATTGGACATGACTGACATGCAGAATCGGAAGCCCTGCCTGGCCTCCACTCATACACCAAAGCCCTGTTTGGCTTTTCTTAACCACTAGATGGAACCCTAAACCTCTTTAAGACCTAAGTTTATTTTGCCCTCTTAAACCATACTTGACTCAACACCCTGAGGCATAACAGTGTTTAAGATTAGGGGAGAACTTGGGGTACCATACCTGAACCTAAGTCCCTCCCAACACTGTTTGGGTGTTATAAGACAGTGCCTGAACTTAAAGGAGGACTCGAGGCACCATACCTAAGCCTAAGTTCCTCCTAGCACTGCTGGAGAGTCATAAACAGTGTCTCAACTTAATGGAGAACTTAGAAGACCATACCTAAACCTAAGTCCCTCCGAGCACTGTCTACATGTCAGACAGAGTGCCTAAGCCTAACCAGCACTTTATACTGACATAACCACTACCCATCCCTTAACCCATAGCCTAACCAAGCCCATTAGTGCCTAAATTTAACTAAGATTTATAAATTTAATCAAGTACCAGTTGGTAAACATGGCCCCATCCCAACTTAAATACACACCCTAACCCCTCCCATTATTAAGAAAATTGTCACCCTGGCTTAAGCCTAAATAATTGGAACCATTGAATGACGTATATAGTCAATTAGACTGAGGGAGAAAGGCCTAATATTGGTGTCACTGTCTTGACCCTGGGGTCATGGGGTGTGCGAGGAGTCTCTCCTGAGCCCCTGGGGGGGCTTCATGGTTTGGAGACCATGGGGGTGTGCCTGGGTGCTTGGGAGTGGCACACTTACATATCCTGTGATCCATAGGTGTTCAGGCATTGACCCAAGTAGGCATCATAAAGTGTAATAGCATGCCTCAATTTAGAGGCCTAATATTGGTGTCACTGTCTTGACCCTGGGGTCATGGGATATACGAGGAGTCACTCATGAGCATTAATGGGGGCTTCATGGTTGCAGTGATGGAATACATGTGGGCTTAGACCCTGTTGCCCCGAAGTGGCACGATGTACCCGGCCTGATATCATGAAAGTGTACCTGAGTGCTTGTGGGTGACACACTTACGGATTCTGTGATTCAAAGGTGTTCAAACACTGATTCAAGGAGGCATTACATGCTGAAGGCCAAGAATGCCAGGATGAAAAAATGGGAAAGTGTGATTTTCATTGCTCACCTGATGCATAGCACAGGTCCACAATCAAAACACACAGGGATTGGCATGAAAATGTATGGTTAAGAGAGTCGGTAAGGGGCGACCGACCTTGCAAAAAGACACCTACCAACAAAAAAGACACCCTCAAGTTGGAAACAGCCATAACTTGGCGAAAGAATGGAGGATTTTACCCATTTCTTTTTGTGTCTTGTTTACTTTTTTACAAAGTAATTTAATTTCTAATCGAAAAATTTTATAAGAGGTCGAGGATATATGCAAAAGCTGTGCAACGGTGTTAGAGGAAAATACTTTCTCGCTAGAGTGGAGGCTAGCCACGCCCCCCCCGCACAAGTGAAGCTGCGCGCTCTGCGACAGGCTCATTGTGCTTGGGAAACTCGACAAGACCGCATCGCGGCAAAAGCTCTTTTCACCTGGAAACTTCATAGAAAGACCATTTAAGTCACATTTTTCGCCATAAGTCAACTTGGTACACCTGAAGAGATCTGCTAGGATCGAAACGCGTCGTGTTTTAGTTAAGTTGACGACTTCTACGACCTAATTTCCTTGTAGCGTGTTGGAAGAAAGACACACGGACAAGGCCAAGAAAAAGAGCAACAAAGCCCTTATCAGGGCTAAAGAAGAACACCAGCCCTTCTAAGGGCTAAGAACACGCTGGTAGTCAGGCAGGCTCATTCTGAAAAAATCTGCTCAATGGTAATACAGTCTGAGGACTGTTGAGATACAATTGAAGCCAACGTCTGTACCAGGGACACCTGATTGTCCAAAATAAAACAAAAAATAAAAATAAGAATAAGGCAGTCATATAGAGCATCAAATTGACTGGGCAGACATGCCTAAAAAGAGAGTTAAGTCATTTGCACGCCTGGGGTCTAGGGTAGTTACACACCCGCCCAGGGTGCCTCTCACAAGCACGTTGTCATGCCCAGTACCACATTCACTGCAGAGGCCTCCCATAGATGACCAGGCGACAGAGCCTTGGCAACAGCAACATGACAGGGACGAGTTCATGACAGGACAAGAACCACAACATGACATGACAAGGAGAGGTAGAATATTAGAGGTACCCAGACTGGATGCTGCTTGTGGTGAGAATGACTGTCCTTCAGTCATCGATACTAAAAATAGGCCACCCTACACAGATGATAAAGTCAAGGACAACTCTCAGTCAGAGAACTGGGGGGAGGAGACCCTTCATCTGTGGCAGCCACCACGACAAGATACAGTGGTTCCAGATTATGACACTCAAATGCAATCTAATGCAGAGGAGGGTAATCAAACAGACCCTTGGGACACAGGTCCCTGTCATTTCCCACAGCACCAGGAACCCGAGCGGTTAGATACACCTGGTAGCATACTGATCAGTGGGGATTGTAGTGAGGAGTTGTTGGACCCACAGCATAAGGGCAGAGCAAAACTGATGCTAGAAGTGATAAGGGCAGCACATCAACTAGCTGAGCTCAGTCAAAACACTCCTCCACCAGGGTTGAACAGGATCATAGAGGCTCTTATAGAATCAATCAAGCAACTTGATTCTACCCCAGAGTTAAACCAGACTCTGGAGGGACATGTGAGAAATTGGGAAGGTGCTACAGTGAACACTCTGAGGAGTCATTATTTGACCAGGATGCAGATTGAAATAAATAACATGCCTCAGATGACTATAACAGAGTGGCATGCACCCTTCCTAACAGCAGTAGAATGGGCAAAGAAATCTCTGGCCATGCTGCAACTTGATACCTTAAAAGCAGCAGAGGCCATGATAGAGGCAAGAGTGTGGAAGGTACTAGCCATAGTGTCACTTGTGGGAGAGGCGAGACCCCCACAGCAAGCGGCCTTAACACCAATATATAGGCCTGCAGCAGTAATTATGCTTAATGTCAAAGGAAAGTCCTATCTAGACTTCCAGACTGATCATGACACTGCTCTAGGAGACCAACAGATTAACCAGTCTGAAGTTGACAGCTCTGTGACACCTAACCAGAGACTGCAAGTAGGACAGAGACCTTTGACCCCTCTCACAGTAGGGGCAGGGCATACCTGTTTGGTTAATATCCTACAGCAATGGCGTACACTAGACCAAGCGACCAAGAGACAGAGACCTACTAGGCATGACTCTACACACATGGATTGGACTCTAACCACTAAGACTAAGTGGTTGATTCTAGGGGATGCTAATTTAAGAAACATACACAGGTTTAGATGTCCCCAGCTACAGATTGATAGCTATCCTGGTGCCCATTTTGGCCATGTCCCAGCCCTCATGACCAAAACAACTGTCTGTACGGGGGTCACAAAGGTCATCCTGTCTATGGGGATCAATTGCCATGACTGGATAGACAAACCCACCCTGTACAGACTGATGATTGAAGCGATACAAGCCTTACAAAATCGCTTCCCCCTGGCTCATATCTGGGTGCCCCTGATAAGGTATTCAGAGCATACGTCATATCAATCTGCAGACATGCTTGAATACCTCAATCAAACAATAAGGGAGAGACTGAGACCTATACCCTTGCTGCCATTCTGGCAATTCAAAACACAAGGGGACCATGTCCATTGGACAATGGGTACGGCTCAAAGAATGTTAGAGCATTGGTTGAGACATATCCAATAAGACACATATGCAAAAGGCCCAAACAAATGCTCTTATTCTGTCTCTCTACCTCTCACTCACAGGCCTCAAAGAGGGTAATGATACAGACATATCGGGAACGGAATCGGGGGAGCCATTCTTTTAGTTCATCTCATATGCTCATATAGGCAGCCACTTGAAGGGATAAACGTAGTAGAGGAGCGGCCCTGGTGATGGGACACTCGGTGCAATGCATGCTGAGAGTGCATTGTGGTCTGGCAACAGACCACACCGTGGTCGAGGCCTTTAGCTTCGACTACACCCCTCCCTCTAAACCTAACCCGCCAGATCCTAGCATTGCATCGACTGACCAGCCTCGTTGCTCTCTATACCCAAGGCTTAAGCTGAATTCTAACTCCTTCTGTGGGGTGAAATAAGATGAGATTGGGCAGCAGTGAAATGTAGCTAGTATCTACAATCGTATAGACAAGCGTTAAATAAACCCTCATTACAGGTCAAAACATGACCTTGGATGCCAACAAACTGCATAATACAGTCATGTCTGGCAAAGGTCATGTTTTGACACCACTGTAAGACCATAATCAGGACCTTTAAAAAATGATGCCTATTTTTAAGACACATAACATTGGACATGACTGACATGCAGAATCGGAAGCCCTGCCTGGCCTCCACTCATACACCAAAGCCCTGTTTGGCTTTTCTTAACCACTAGATGGAACCCTAAACCTCTTTAAGACCTAAGTTTATTTTGCCCTCTTAAACCATACTTGACTCAACACCCTGAGGCATAACAGTGTTTAAGATTAGGGGAGAACTTGGGGTACCATACCTGAACCTAAGTCCCTCCCAACACTGTTTGGGTGTTATAAGACAGTGCCTGAACTTAAAGGAGGACTCGAGGCACCATACCTAAGCCTAAGTTCCTCCTAGCACTGCTGGAGAGTCATAAACAGTGTCTCAACTTAATGGAGAACTTAGAAGACCATACCTAAACCTAAGTCCCTCCGAGCACTGTCTACATGTCAGACAGAGTGCCTAAGCCTAACCAGCACTTTATACTGACATAACCACTACCCATCCCTTAACCCATAGCCTAACCAAGCCCATTAGTGCCTAAATTTAACTAAGATTTATAAATTTAATCAAGTACCAGTTGGTAAACATGGCCCCATCCCAACTTAAATACACACCCTAACCCCTCCCATTATTAAGAAAATTGTCACCCTGGCTTAAGCCTAAATAATTGGAACCATTGAATGACGTATATAGTCAATTAGACTGAGGGAGAAAGGCCTAATATTGGTGTCACTGTCTTGACCCTGGGGTCATGGGGTGTGCGAGGAGTCTCTCCTGAGCCCCTGGGGGGGCTTCATGGTTTGGAGACCATGGGGGTGTGCCTGGGTGCTTGGGAGTGGCACACTTACATATCCTGTGATCCATAGGTGTTCAGGCATTGACCCAAGTAGGCATCATAAAGTGTAATAGCATGCCTCAATTTAGAGGCCTAATATTGGTGTCACTGTCTTGACCCTGGGGTCATGGGATATACGAGGAGTCACTCATGAGCATTAATGGGGGCTTCATGGTTGCAGTGATGGAATACATGTGGGCTTAGACCCTGTTGCCCCGAAGTGGCACGATGTACCCGGCCTGATATCATGAAAGTGTACCTGAGTGCTTGTGGGTGACACACTTACGGATTCTGTGATTCAAAGGTGTTCAAACACTGATTCAAGGAGGCATTACATGCTGAAGGCCAAGAATGCCAGGATGAAAAAATGGGAAAGTGTGATTTTCATTGCTCACCTGATGCATAGCACAGGTCCACAATCAAAACACACAGGGATTGGCATGAAAATGTATGGTTAAGAGAGTCGGTAAGGGGCGACCGACCTTGCAAAAAGACACCTACCAACAAAAAAGACACCCTCAAGTTGGAAACAGCCATAACTTGGCGAAAGAATGGAGGATTTTACCCATTTCTTTTTGTGTCTTGTTTACTTTTTTACAAAGTAATTTAATTTCTAATCGAAAAATTTTATAAGAGGTCGAGGATATATGCAAAAGCTGTGCAACGGTGTTAGAGGAAAATACTTTCTCGCTAGAGTGGAGGCTAGCCACGCCCCCCCCGCACAAGTGAAGCTGCGCGCTCTGCGACAGGCTCATTGTGCTTGGGAAACTCGACAAGACCGCATCGCGGCAAAAGCTCTTTTCACCTGGAAACTTCATAGAAAGACCATTTAAGTCACATTTTTCGCCATAAGTCAACTTGGTACACCTGAAGAGATCTGCTAGGATCGAAACGCGTCGTGTTTTAGTTAAGTTGACGACTTCTACGACCTAATTTCCTTGTAGCGTGTTGGAAGAAAGACACACGGACAAGGCCAAGAAAAAGAGCAACAAAGCCCTTATCAGGGCTAAAGAAGAACACCAGCCCTTCTAAGGGCTAAGAACACGCTGGTAGTCAGGCAGGCTCATTCTGAAAAAATCTGCTCAATGGTAATACAGTCTGAGGACTGTTGAGATACAATTGAAGCCAACGTCTGTACCAGGGACACCTGATTGTCCAAAATAAAACAAAAAATAAAAATAAGAATAAGGCAGTCATATAGAGCATCAAATTGACTGGGCAGACATGCCTAAAAAGAGAGTTAAGTCATTTGCACGCCTGGGGTCTAGGGTAGTTACACACCCGCCCAGGGTGCCTCTCACAAGCACGTTGTCATGCCCAGTACCACATTCACTGCAGAGGCCTCCCATAGATGACCAGGCGACAGAGCCTTGGCAACAGCAACATGACAGGGACGAGTTCATGACAGGACAAGAACCACAACATGACATGACAAGGAGAGGTAGAATATTAGAGGTACCCAGACTGGATGCTGCTTGTGGTGAGAATGACTGTCCTTCAGTCATCGATACTAAAAATAGGCCACCCTACACAGATGATAAAGTCAAGGACAACTCTCAGTCAGAGAACTGGGGGGAGGAGACCCTTCATCTGTGGCAGCCACCACGACAAGATACAGTGGTTCCAGATTATGACACTCAAATGCAATCTAATGCAGAGGAGGGTAATCAAACAGACCCTTGGGACACAGGTCCCTGTCATTTCCCACAGCACCAGGAACCCGAGCGGTTAGATACACCTGGTAGCATACTGATCAGTGGGGATTGTAGTGAGGAGTTGTTGGACCCACAGCATAAGGGCAGAGCAAAACTGATGCTAGAAGTGATAAGGGCAGCACATCAACTAGCTGAGCTCAGTCAAAACACTCCTCCACCAGGGTTGAACAGGATCATAGAGGCTCTTATAGAATCAATCAAGCAACTTGATTCTACCCCAGAGTTAAATCAGACTCTGGAGGGACATGTGAGAAATTGGGAAGGTGCTACAGTGAACACTCTGAGGAGTCATTATTTGACCAGGATGCAGATTGAAATAAATAACATGCCTCAGATGACTATAACAGAGTGGCATGCACCCTTCCTAACAGCAGTAGAATGGGCAAAGAAATCTCTGGCCATGCTGCAACTTGATACCTTAAAAGCAGCAGAGGCCATGATAGAGGCAAGAGTGTGGAAGGTACTAGCCATAGTGTCACTTGTGGGAGAGGCGAGACCCCCACAGCAAGCGGCCTTAACACCAATATATAGGCCTGCAGCAGTAATTATGCTTAATGTCAAAGGAAAGTCCTATCTAGACTTCCAGACTGATCATGACACTGCTCTAGGAGACCAACAGATTAACCAGTCTGAAGTTGACAGCTCTGTGACACCTAACCAGAGACTGCAAGTAGGACAGAGACCTTTGACCCCTCTCACAGTAGGGGCAGGGCATACCTGTTTGGTTAATATCCTACAGCAATGGCGTACACTAGACCAAGCGACCAAGAGACAGAGACCTACTAGGCATGACTCTACACACATGGATTGGACTCTAACCACTAAGACTAAGTGGTTGATTCTAGGGGATGCTAATTTAAGAAACATACACAGGTTTAGATGTCCCCAGCTACAGATTGATAGCTATCCTGGTGCCCATTTTGGCCATGTCCCAGCCCTCATGACCAAAACAACTGTCTGTACGGGGGTCACAAAGGTCATCCTGTCTATGGGGATCAATTGCCATGACTGGATAGACAAACCCACCCTGTACAGACTGATGATTGAAGCGATACAAGCCTTACAAAATCGCTTCCCCCTGGCTCATATCTGGGTGCCCCTGATAAGGTATTCAGAGCATACGTCATATCAATCTGCAGACATGCTTGAATACCTCAATCAAACAATAAGGGAGAGACTGAGACCTATACCCTTGCTGCCATTCTGGCAATTCAAAACACAAGGGGACCATGTCCATTGGACAATGGGTACGGCTCAAAGAATGTTAGAGCATTGGTTGAGACATATCCAATAAGACACATATGCAAAAGGCCCAAACAAATGCTCTTATTCTGTCTCTCTACCTCTCACTCACAGGCCTCAAAGAGGGTAATGATACAGACATATCGGGAACGGAATCGGGGGAGCCATTCTTTTAGTTCATCTCATATGCTCATATAGGCAGCCACTTGAAGGGATAAACGTAGTAGAGGAGCGGCCCTGGTGATGGGACACTCGGTGCAATGCATGCTGAGAGTGCATTGTGGTCTGGCAACAGACCACACCGTGGTCGAGGCCTTTAGCTTCGACTACACCCCTCCCTCTAAACCTAACCCGCCAGATCCTAGCATTGCATCGACTGACCAGCCTCGTTGCTCTCTATACCCAAGGCTTAAGCTGAATTCTAACTCCTTCTGTGGGGTGAAATAAGATGAGATTGGGCAGCAGTGAAATGTAGCTAGTATCTACAATCGTATAGACAAGCGTTAAATAAACCCTCATTACAGGTCAAAACATGACCTTGGATGCCAACAAACTGCATAATACAGTCATGTCTGGCAAAGGTCATGTTTTGACACCACTGTAAGACCATAATCAGGACCTTTAAAAAATGATGCCTATTTTTAAGACACATAACATTGGACATGACTGACATGCAGAATCGGAAGCCCTGCCTGGCCTCCACTCATACACCAAAGCCCTGTTTGGCTTTTCTTAACCACTAGATGGAACCCTAAACCTCTTTAAGACCTAAGTTTATTTTGCCCTCTTAAACCATACTTGACTCAACACCCTGAGGCATAACAGTGTTTAAGATTAGGGGAGAACTTGGGGTACCATACCTGAACCTAAGTCCCTCCCAACACTGTTTGGGTGTTATAAGACAGTGCCTGAACTTAAAGGAGGACTCGAGGCACCATACCTAAGCCTAAGTTCCTCCTAGCACTGCTGGAGAGTCATAAACAGTGTCTCAACTTAATGGAGAACTTAGAAGACCATACCTAAACCTAAGTCCCTCCGAGCACTGTCTACATGTCAGACAGAGTGCCTAAGCCTAACCAGCACTTTATACTGACATAACCACTACCCATCCCTTAACCCATAGCCTAACCAAGCCCATTAGTGCCTAAATTTAACTAAGATTTATAAATTTAATCAAGTACCAGTTGGTAAACATGGCCCCATCCCAACTTAAATACACACCCTAACCCCTCCCATTATTAAGAAAATTGTCACCCTGGCTTAAGCCTAAATAATTGGAACCATTGAATGACGTATATAGTCAATTAGACTGAGGGAGAAAGGCCTAATATTGGTGTCACTGTCTTGACCCTGGGGTCATGGGGTGTGCGAGGAGTCTCTCCTGAGCCCCTGGGGGGGCTTCATGGTTTGGAGACCATGGGGGTGTGCCTGGGTGCTTGGGAGTGGCACACTTACATATCCTGTGATCCATAGGTGTTCAGGCATTGACCCAAGTAGGCATCATAAAGTGTAATAGCATGCCTCAATTTAGAGGCCTAATATTGGTGTCACTGTCTTGACCCTGGGGTCATGGGATATACGAGGAGTCACTCATGAGCATTAATGGGGGCTTCATGGTTGCAGTGATGGAATACATGTGGGCTTAGACCCTGTTGCCCCGAAGTGGCACGATGTACCCGGCCTGATATCATGAAAGTGTACCTGAGTGCTTGTGGGTGACACACTTACGGATTCTGTGATTCAAAGGTGTTCAAACACTGATTCAAGGAGGCATTACATGCTGAAGGCCAAGAATGCCAGGATGAAAAAATGGGAAAGTGTGATTTTCATTGCTCACCTGATGCATAGCACAGGTCCACAATCAAAACACACAGGGATTGGCATGAAAATGTATGGTTAAGAGAGTCGGTAAGGGGCGACCGACCTTGCAAAAAGACACCTACCAACAAAAAAGACACCCTCAAGTTGGAAACAGCCATAACTTGGCGAAAGAATGGAGGATTTTACCCATTTCTTTTTGTGTCTTGTTTACTTTTTTACAAAGTAATTTAATTTCTAATCGAAAAATTTTATAAGAGGTCGAGGATATATGCAAAAGCTGTGCAACGGTGTTAGAGGAAAATACTTTCTCGCTAGAGTGGAGGCTAGCCACGCCCCCCCCGCACAAGTGAAGCTGCGCGCTCTGCGACAGGCTCATTGTGCTTGGGAAACTCGACAAGACCGCATCGCGGCAAAAGCTCTTTTCACCTGGAAACTTCATAGAAAGACCATTTAAGTCACATTTTTCGCCATAAGTCAACTTGGTACACCTGAAGAGATCTGCTAGGATCGAAACGCGTCGTGTTTTAGTTAAGTTGACGACTTCTACGACCTAATTTCCTTGTAGCGTGTTGGAAGAAAGACACACGGACAAGGCCAAGAAAAAGAGCAACAAAGCCCTTATCAGGGCTAAAGAAGAACACCAGCCCTTCTAAGGGCTAAGAACACGCTGGTAGTCAGGCAGGCTCATTCTGAAAAAATCTGCTCAATGGTAATACAGTCTGAGGACTGTTGAGATACAATTGAAGCCAACGTCTGTACCAGGGACACCTGATTGTCCAAAATAAAACAAAAAATAAAAATAAGAATAAGGCAGTCATATAGAGCATCAAATTGACTGGGCAGACATGCCTAAAAAGAGAGTTAAGTCATTTGCACGCCTGGGGTCTAGGGTAGTTACACACCCGCCCAGGGTGCCTCTCACAAGCACGTTGTCATGCCCAGTACCACATTCACTGCAGAGGCCTCCCATAGATGACCAGGCGACAGAGCCTTGGCAACAGCAACATGACAGGGACGAGTTCATGACAGGACAAGAACCACAACATGACATGACAAGGAGAGGTAGAATATTAGAGGTACCCAGACTGGATGCTGCTTGTGGTGAGAATGACTGTCCTTCAGTCATCGATACTAAAAATAGGCCACCCTACACAGATGATAAAGTCAAGGACAACTCTCAGTCAGAGAACTGGGGGGAGGAGACCCTTCATCTGTGGCAGCCACCACGACAAGATACAGTGGTTCCAGATTATGACACTCAAATGCAATCTAATGCAGAGGAGGGTAATCAAACAGACCCTTGGGACACAGGTCCCTGTCATTTCCCACAGCACCAGGAACCCGAGCGGTTAGATACACCTGGTAGCATACTGATCAGTGGGGATTGTAGTGAGGAGTTGTTGGACCCACAGCATAAGGGCAGAGCAAAACTGATGCTAGAAGTGATAAGGGCAGCACATCAACTAGCTGAGCTCAGTCAAAACACTCCTCCACCAGGGTTGAACAGGATCATAGAGGCTCTTATAGAATCAATCAAGCAACTTGATTCTACCCCAGAGTTAAACCAGACTCTGGAGGGACATGTGAGAAATTGGGAAGGTGCTACAGTGAACACTCTGAGGAGTCATTATTTGACCAGGATGCAGATTGAAATAAATAACATGCCTCAGATGACTATAACAGAGTGGCATGCACCCTTCCTAACAGCAGTAGAATGGGCAAAGAAATCTCTGGCCATGCTGCAACTTGATACCTTAAAAGCAGCAGAGGCCATGATAGAGGCAAGAGTGTGGAAGGTACTAGCCATAGTGTCACTTGTGGGAGAGGCGAGACCCCCACAGCAAGCGGCCTTAACACCAATATATAGGCCTGCAGCAGTAATTATGCTTAATGTCAAAGGAAAGTCCTATCTAGACTTCCAGACTGATCATGACACTGCTCTAGGAGACCAACAGATTAACCAGTCTGAAGTTGACAGCTCTGTGACACCTAACCAGAGACTGCAAGTAGGACAGAGACCTTTGACCCCTCTCACAGTAGGGGCAGGGCATACCTGTTTGGTTAATATCCTACAGCAATGGCGTACACTAGACCAAGCGACCAAGAGACAGAGACCTACTAGGCATGACTCTACACACATGGATTGGACTCTAACCACTAAGACTAAGTGGTTGATTCTAGGGGATGCTAATTTAAGAAACATACACAGGTTTAGATGTCCCCAGCTACAGATTGATAGCTATCCTGGTGCCCATTTTGGCCATGTCCCAGCCCTCATGACCAAAACAACTGTCTGTACGGGGGTCACAAAGGTCATCCTGTCTATGGGGATCAATTGCCATGACTGGATAGACAAACCCACCCTGTACAGACTGATGATTGAAGCGATACAAGCCTTACAAAATCGCTTCCCCCTGGCTCATATCTGGGTGCCCCTGATAAGGTATTCAGAGCATACGTCATATCAATCTGCAGACATGCTTGAATACCTCAATCAAACAATAAGGGAGAGACTGAGACCTATACCCTTGCTGCCATTCTGGCAATTCAAAACACAAGGGGACCATGTCCATTGGACAATGGGTACGGCTCAAAGAATGTTAGAGCATTGGTTGAGACATATCCAATAAGACACATATGCAAAAGGCCCAAACAAATGCTCTTATTCTGTCTCTCTACCTCTCACTCACAGGCCTCAAAGAGGGTAATGATACAGACATATCGGGAACGGAATCGGGGGAGCCATTCTTTTAGTTCATCTCATATGCTCATATAGGCAGCCACTTGAAGGGATAAACGTAGTAGAGGAGCGGCCCTGGTGATGGGACACTCGGTGCAATGCATGCTGAGAGTGCATTGTGGTCTGGCAACAGACCACACCGTGGTCGAGGCCTTTAGCTTCGACTACACCCCTCCCTCTAAACCTAACCCGCCAGATCCTAGCATTGCATCGACTGACCAGCCTCGTTGCTCTCTATACCCAAGGCTTAAGCTGAATTCTAACTCCTTCTGTGGGGTGAAATAAGATGAGATTGGGCAGCAGTGAAATGTAGCTAGTATCTACAATCGTATAGACAAGCGTTAAATAAACCCTCATTACAGGTCAAAACATGACCTTGGATGCCAACAAACTGCATAATACAGTCATGTCTGGCAAAGGTCATGTTTTGACACCACTGTAAGACCATAATCAGGACCTTTAAAAAATGATGCCTATTTTTAAGACACATAACATTGGACATGACTGACATGCAGAATCGGAAGCCCTGCCTGGCCTCCACTCATACACCAAAGCCCTGTTTGGCTTTTCTTAACCACTAGATGGAACCCTAAACCTCTTTAAGACCTAAGTTTATTTTGCCCTCTTAAACCATACTTGACTCAACACCCTGAGGCATAACAGTGTTTAAGATTAGGGGAGAACTTGGGGTACCATACCTGAACCTAAGTCCCTCCCAACACTGTTTGGGTGTTATAAGACAGTGCCTGAACTTAAAGGAGGACTCGAGGCACCATACCTAAGCCTAAGTTCCTCCTAGCACTGCTGGAGAGTCATAAACAGTGTCTCAACTTAATGGAGAACTTAGAAGACCATACCTAAACCTAAGTCCCTCCGAGCACTGTCTACATGTCAGACAGAGTGCCTAAGCCTAACCAGCACTTTATACTGACATAACCACTACCCATCCCTTAACCCATAGCCTAACCAAGCCCATTAGTGCCTAAATTTAACTAAGATTTATAAATTTAATCAAGTACCAGTTGGTAAACATGGCCCCATCCCAACTTAAATACACACCCTAACCCCTCCCATTATTAAGAAAATTGTCACCCTGGCTTAAGCCTAAATAATTGGAACCATTGAATGACGTATATAGTCAATTAGACTGAGGGAGAAAGGCCTAATATTGGTGTCACTGTCTTGACCCTGGGGTCATGGGGTGTGCGAGGAGTCTCTCCTGAGCCCCTGGGGGGGCTTCATGGTTTGGAGACCATGGGGGTGTGCCTGGGTGCTTGGGAGTGGCACACTTACATATCCTGTGATCCATAGGTGTTCAGGCATTGACCCAAGTAGGCATCATAAAGTGTAATAGCATGCCTCAATTTAGAGGCCTAATATTGGTGTCACTGTCTTGACCCTGGGGTCATGGGATATACGAGGAGTCACTCATGAGCATTAATGGGGGCTTCATGGTTGCAGTGATGGAATACATGTGGGCTTAGACCCTGTTGCCCCGAAGTGGCACGATGTACCCGGCCTGATATCATGAAAGTGTACCTGAGTGCTTGTGGGTGACACACTTACGGATTCTGTGATTCAAAGGTGTTCAAACACTGATTCAAGGAGGCATTACATGCTGAAGGCCAAGAATGCCAGGATGAAAAAATGGGAAAGTGTGATTTTCATTGCTCACCTGATGCATAGCACAGGTCCACAATCAAAACACACAGGGATTGGCATGAAAATGTATGGTTAAGAGAGTCGGTAAGGGGCGACCGACCTTGCAAAAAGACACCTACCAACAAAAAAGACACCCTCAAGTTGGAAACAGCCATAACTTGGCGAAAGAATGGAGGATTTTACCCATTTCTTTTTGTGTCTTGTTTACTTTTTTACAAAGTAATTTAATTTCTAATCGAAAAATTTTATAAGAGGTCGAGGATATATGCAAAAGCTGTGCAACGGTGTTAGAGGAAAATACTTTCTCGCTAGAGTGGAGGCTAGCCACGCCCCCCCCGCACAAGTGAAGCTGCGCGCTCTGCGACAGGCTCATTGTGCTTGGGAAACTCGACAAGACCGCATCGCGGCAAAAGCTCTTTTCACCTGGAAACTTCATAGAAAGACCATTTAAGTCACATTTTTCGCCATAAGTCAACTTGGTACACCTGAAGAGATCTGCTAGGATCGAAACGCGTCGTGTTTTAGTTAAGTTGACGACTTCTACGACCTAATTTCCTTGTAGCGTGTTGGAAGAAAGACACACGGACAAGGCCAAGAAAAAGAGCAACAAAGCCCTTATCAGGGCTAAAGAAGAACACCAGCCCTTCTAAGGGCTAAGAACACGCTGGTAGTCAGGCAGGCTCATTCTGAAAAAATCTGCTCAATGGTAATACAGTCTGAGGACTGTTGAGATACAATTGAAGCCAACGTCTGTACCAGGGACACCTGATTGTCCAAAATAAAACAAAAAATAAAAATAAGAATAAGGCAGTCATATAGAGCATCAAATTGACTGGGCAGACATGCCTAAAAAGAGAGTTAAGTCATTTGCACGCCTGGGGTCTAGGGTAGTTACACACCCGCCCAGGGTGCCTCTCACAAGCACGTTGTCATGCCCAGTACCACATTCACTGCAGAGGCCTCCCATAGATGACCAGGCGACAGAGCCTTGGCAACAGCAACATGACAGGGACGAGTTCATGACAGGACAAGAACCACAACATGACATGACAAGGAGAGGTAGAATATTAGAGGTACCCAGACTGGATGCTGCTTGTGGTGAGAATGACTGTCCTTCAGTCATCGATACTAAAAATAGGCCACCCTACACAGATGATAAAGTCAAGGACAACTCTCAGTCAGAGAACTGGGGGGAGGAGACCCTTCATCTGTGGCAGCCACCACGACAAGATACAGTGGTTCCAGATTATGACACTCAAATGCAATCTAATGCAGAGGAGGGTAATCAAACAGACCCTTGGGACACAGGTCCCTGTCATTTCCCACAGCACCAGGAACCCGAGCGGTTAGATACACCTGGTAGCATACTGATCAGTGGGGATTGTAGTGAGGAGTTGTTGGACCCACAGCATAAGGGCAGAGCAAAACTGATGCTAGAAGTGATAAGGGCAGCACATCAACTAGCTGAGCTCAGTCAAAACACTCCTCCACCAGGGTTGAACAGGATCATAGAGGCTCTTATAGAATCAATCAAGCAACTTGATTCTACCCCAGAGTTAAACCAGACTCTGGAGGGACATGTGAGAAATTGGGAAGGTGCTACAGTGAACACTCTGAGGAGTCATTATTTGACCAGGATGCAGATTGAAATAAATAACATGCCTCAGATGACTATAACAGAGTGGCATGCACCCTTCCTAACAGCAGTAGAATGGGCAAAGAAATCTCTGGCCATGCTGCAACTTGATACCTTAAAAGCAGCAGAGGCCATGATAGAGGCAAGAGTGTGGAAGGTACTAGCCATAGTGTCACTTGTGGGAGAGGCGAGACCCCCACAGCAAGCGGCCTTAACACCAATATATAGGCCTGCAGCAGTAATTATGCTTAATGTCAAAGGAAAGTCCTATCTAGACTTCCAGACTGATCATGACACTGCTCTAGGAGACCAACAGATTAACCAGTCTGAAGTTGACAGCTCTGTGACACCTAACCAGAGACTGCAAGTAGGACAGAGACCTTTGACCCCTCTCACAGTAGGGGCAGGGCATACCTGTTTGGTTAATATCCTACAGCAATGGCGTACACTAGACCAAGCGACCAAGAGACAGAGACCTACTAGGCATGACTCTACACACATGGATTGGACTCTAACCACTAAGACTAAGTGGTTGATTCTAGGGGATGCTAATTTAAGAAACATACACAGGTTTAGATGTCCCCAGCTACAGATTGATAGCTATCCTGGTGCCCATTTTGGCCATGTCCCAGCCCTCATGACCAAAACAACTGTCTGTACGGGGGTCACAAAGGTCATCCTGTCTATGGGGATCAATTGCCATGACTGGATAGACAAACCCACCCTGTACAGACTGATGATTGAAGCGATACAAGCCTTACAAAATCGCTTCCCCCTGGCTCATATCTGGGTGCCCCTGATAAGGTATTCAGAGCATACGTCATATCAATCTGCAGACATGCTTGAATACCTCAATCAAACAATAAGGGAGAGACTGAGACCTATACCCTTGCTGCCATTCTGGCAATTCAAAACACAAGGGGACCATGTCCATTGGACAATGGGTACGGCTCAAAGAATGTTAGAGCATTGGTTGAGACATATCCAATAAGACACATATGCAAAAGGCCCAAACAAATGCTCTTATTCTGTCTCTCTACCTCTCACTCACAGGCCTCAAAGAGGGTAATGATACAGACATATCGGGAACGGAATCGGGGGAGCCATTCTTTTAGTTCATCTCATATGCTCATATAGGCAGCCACTTGAAGGGATAAACGTAGTAGAGGAGCGGCCCTGGTGATGGGACACTCGGTGCAATGCATGCTGAGAGTGCATTGTGGTCTGGCAACAGACCACACCGTGGTCGAGGCCTTTAGCTTCGACTACACCCCTCCCTCTAAACCTAACCCGCCAGATCCTAGCATTGCATCGACTGACCAGCCTCGTTGCTCTCTATACCCAAGGCTTAAGCTGAATTCTAACTCCTTCTGTGGGGTGAAATAAGATGAGATTGGGCAGCAGTGAAATGTAGCTAGTATCTACAATCGTATAGACAAGCGTTAAATAAACCCTCATTACAGGTCAAAACATGACCTTGGATGCCAACAAACTGCATAATACAGTCATGTCTGGCAAAGGTCATGTTTTGACACCACTGTAAGACCATAATCAGGACCTTTAAAAAATGATGCCTATTTTTAAGACACATAACATTGGACATGACTGACATGCAGAATCGGAAGCCCTGCCTGGCCTCCACTCATACACCAAAGCCCTGTTTGGCTTTTCTTAACCACTAGATGGAACCCTAAACCTCTTTAAGACCTAAGTTTATTTTGCCCTCTTAAACCATACTTGACTCAACACCCTGAGGCATAACAGTGTTTAAGATTAGGGGAGAACTTGGGGTACCATACCTGAACCTAAGTCCCTCCCAACACTGTTTGGGTGTTATAAGACAGTGCCTGAACTTAAAGGAGGACTCGAGGCACCATACCTAAGCCTAAGTTCCTCCTAGCACTGCTGGAGAGTCATAAACAGTGTCTCAACTTAATGGAGAACTTAGAAGACCATACCTAAACCTAAGTCCCTCCGAGCACTGTCTACATGTCAGACAGAGTGCCTAAGCCTAACCAGCACTTTATACTGACATAACCACTACCCATCCCTTAACCCATAGCCTAACCAAGCCCATTAGTGCCTAAATTTAACTAAGATTTATAAATTTAATCAAGTACCAGTTGGTAAACATGGCCCCATCCCAACTTAAATACACACCCTAACCCCTCCCATTATTAAGAAAATTGTCACCCTGGCTTAAGCCTAAATAATTGGAACCATTGAATGACGTATATAGTCAATTAGACTGAGGGAGAAAGGCCTAATATTGGTGTCACTGTCTTGACCCTGGGGTCATGGGGTGTGCAAGGAGTCTCTCCTGAGCCCCTGGGGGGGCTTCATGGTTTGGAGACCATGGGGGTGTGCCTGGGTGCTTGGGAGTGGCACACTTACATATCCTGTGATCCATAGGTGTTCAGGCATTGACCCAAGTAGGCATCATAAAGTGTAATAGCATGCCTCAATTTAGAGGCCTAATATTGGTGTCACTGTCTTGACCCTGGGGTCATGGGATATACGAGGAGTCACTCATGAGCATTAATGGGGGCTTCATGGTTGCAGTGATGGAATACATGTGGGCTTAGACCCTGTTGCCCCGAAGTGGCACGATGTACCCGGCCTGATATCATGAAAGTGTACCTGAGTGCTTGTGGGTGACACACTTACGGATTCTGTGATTCAAAGGTGTTCAAACACTGATTCAAGGAGGCATTACATGCTGAAGGCCAAGAATGCCAGGATGAAAAAATGGGAAAGTGTGATTTTCATTGCTCACCTGATGCATAGCACAGGTCCACAATCAAAACACACAGGGATTGGCATGAAAATGTATGGTTAAGAGAGTCGGTAAGGGGCGACCGACCTTGCAAAAAGACACCTACCAACAAAAAAGACACCCTCAAGTTGGAAACAGCCATAACTTGGCGAAAGAATGGAGGATTTTACCCATTTCTTTTTGTGTCTTGTTTACTTTTTTACAAAGTAATTTAATTTCTAATCGAAAAATTTTATAAGAGGTCGAGGATATATGCAAAAGCTGTGCAACGGTGTTAGAGGAAAATACTTTCTCGCTAGAGTGGAGGCTAGCCACGCCCCCCCCGCACAAGTGAAGCTGCGCGCTCTGCGACAGGCTCATTGTGCTTGGGAAACTCGACAAGACCGCATCGCGGCAAAAGCTCTTTTCACCTGGAAACTTCATAGAAAGACCATTTAAGTCACATTTTTCGCCATAAGTCAACTTGGTACACCTGAAGAGATCTGCTAGGATCGAAACGCGTCGTGTTTTAGTTAAGTTGACGACTTCTACGACCTAATTTCCTTGTAGCGTGTTGGAAGAAAGACACACGGACAAGGCCAAGAAAAAGAGCAACAAAGCCCTTATCAGGGCTAAAGAAGAACACCAGCCCTTCTAAGGGCTAAGAACACGCTGGTAGTCAGGCAGGCTCATTCTGAAAAAATCTGCTCAATGGTAATACAGTCTGAGGACTGTTGAGATACAATTGAAGCCAACGTCTGTACCAGGGACACCTGATTGTCCAAAATAAAACAAAAAATAAAAATAAGAATAAGGCAGTCATATAGAGCATCAAATTGACTGGGCAGACATGCCTAAAAAGAGAGTTAAGTCATTTGCACGCCTGGGGTCTAGGGTAGTTACACACCCGCCCAGGGTGCCTCTCACAAGCACGTTGTCATGCCCAGTACCACATTCACTGCAGAGGCCTCCCATAGATGACCAGGCGACAGAGCCTTGGCAACAGCAACATGACAGGGACGAGTTCATGACAGGACAAGAACCACAACATGACATGACAAGGAGAGGTAGAATATTAGAGGTACCCAGACTGGATGCTGCTTGTGGTGAGAATGACTGTCCTTCAGTCATCGATACTAAAAATAGGCCACCCTACACAGATGATAAAGTCAAGGACAACTCTCAGTCAGAGAACTGGGGGGAGGAGACCCTTCATCTGTGGCAGCCACCACGACAAGATACAGTGGTTCCAGATTATGACACTCAAATGCAATCTAATGCAGAGGAGGGTAATCAAACAGACCCTTGGGACACAGGTCCCTGTCATTTCCCACAGCACCAGGAACCCGAGCGGTTAGATACACCTGGTAGCATACTGATCAGTGGGGATTGTAGTGAGGAGTTGTTGGACCCACAGCATAAGGGCAGAGCAAAACTGATGCTAGAAGTGATAAGGGCAGCACATCAACTAGCTGAGCTCAGTCAAAACACTCCTCCACCAGGGTTGAACAGGATCATAGAGGCTCTTATAGAATCAATCAAGCAACTTGATTCTACCCCAGAGTTAAACCAGACTCTGGAGGGACATGTGAGAAATTGGGAAGGTGCTACAGTGAACACTCTGAGGAGTCATTATTTGACCAGGATGCAGATTGAAATAAATAACATGCCTCAGATGACTATAACAGAGTGGCATGCACCCTTCCTAACAGCAGTAGAATGGGCAAAGAAATCTCTGGCCATGCTGCAACTTGATACCTTAAAAGCAGCAGAGGCCATGATAGAGGCAAGAGTGTGGAAGGTACTAGCCATAGTGTCACTTGTGGGAGAGGCGAGACCCCCACAGCAAGCGGCCTTAACACCAATATATAGGCCTGCAGCAGTAATTATGCTTAATGTCAAAGGAAAGTCCTATCTAGACTTCCAGACTGATCATGACACTGCTCTAGGAGACCAACAGATTAACCAGTCTGAAGTTGACAGCTCTGTGACACCTAACCAGAGACTGCAAGTAGGACAGAGACCTTTGACCCCTCTCACAGTAGGGGCAGGGCATACCTGTTTGGTTAATATCCTACAGCAATGGCGTACACTAGACCAAGCGACCAAGAGACAGAGACCTACTAGGCATGACTCTACACACATGGATTGGACTCTAACCACTAAGACTAAGTGGTTGATTCTAGGGGATGCTAATTTAAGAAACATACACAGGTTTAGATGTCCCCAGCTACAGATTGATAGCTATCCTGGTGCCCATTTTGGCCATGTCCCAGCCCTCATGACCAAAACAACTGTCTGTACGGGGGTCACAAAGGTCATCCTGTCTATGGGGATCAATTGCCATGACTGGATAGACAAACCCACCCTGTACAGACTGATGATTGAAGCGATACAAGCCTTACAAAATCGCTTCCCCCTGGCTCATATCTGGGTGCCCCTGATAAGGTATTCAGAGCATACGTCATATCAATCTGCAGACATGCTTGAATACCTCAATCAAACAATAAGGGAGAGACTGAGACCTATACCCTTGCTGCCATTCTGGCAATTCAAAACACAAGGGGACCATGTCCATTGGACAATGGGTACGGCTCAAAGAATGTTAGAGCATTGGTTGAGACATATCCAATAAGACACATATGCAAAAGGCCCAAACAAATGCTCTTATTCTGTCTCTCTACCTCTCACTCACAGGCCTCAAAGAGGGTAATGATACAGACATATCGGGAACGGAATCGGGGGAGCCATTCTTTTAGTTCATCTCATATGCTCATATAGGCAGCCACTTGAAGGGATAAACGTAGTAGAGGAGCGGCCCTGGTGATGGGACACTCGGTGCAATGCATGCTGAGAGTGCATTGTGGTCTGGCAACAGACCACACCGTGGTCGAGGCCTTTAGCTTCGACTACACCCCTCCCTCTAAACCTAACCCGCCAGATCCTAGCATTGCATCGACTGACCAGCCTCGTTGCTCTCTATACCCAAGGCTTAAGCTGAATTCTAACTCCTTCTGTGGGGTGAAATAAGATGAGATTGGGCAGCAGTGAAATGTAGCTAGTATCTACAATCGTATAGACAAGCGTTAAATAAACCCTCATTACAGGTCAAAACATGACCTTGGATGCCAACAAACTGCATAATACAGTCATGTCTGGCAAAGGTCATGTTTTGACACCACTGTAAGACCATAATCAGGACCTTTAAAAAATGATGCCTATTTTTAAGACACATAACATTGGACATGACTGACATGCAGAATCGGAAGCCCTGCCTGGCCTCCACTCATACACCAAAGCCCTGTTTGGCTTTTCTTAACCACTAGATGGAACCCTAAACCTCTTTAAGACCTAAGTTTATTTTGCCCTCTTAAACCATACTTGACTCAACACCCTGAGGCATAACAGTGTTTAAGATTAGGGGAGAACTTGGGGTACCATACCTGAACCTAAGTCCCTCCCAACACTGTTTGGGTGTTATAAGACAGTGCCTGAACTTAAAGGAGGACTCGAGGCACCATACCTAAGCCTAAGTTCCTCCTAGCACTGCTGGAGAGTCATAAACAGTGTCTCAACTTAATGGAGAACTTAGAAGACCATACCTAAACCTAAGTCCCTCCGAGCACTGTCTACATGTCAGACAGAGTGCCTAAGCCTAACCAGCACTTTATACTGACATAACCACTACCCATCCCTTAACCCATAGCCTAACCAAGCCCATTAGTGCCTAAATTTAACTAAGATTTATAAATTTAATCAAGTACCAGTTGGTAAACATGGCCCCATCCCAACTTAAATACACACCCTAACCCCTCCCATTATTAAGAAAATTGTCACCCTGGCTTAAGCCTAAATAATTGGAACCATTGAATGACGTATATAGTCAATTAGACTGAGGGAGAAAGGCCTAATATTGGTGTCACTGTCTTGACCCTGGGGTCATGGGGTGTGCGAGGAGTCTCTCCTGAGCCCCTGGGGGGGCTTCATGGTTTGGAGACCATGGGGGTGTGCCTGGGTGCTTGGGAGTGGCACACTTACATATCCTGTGATCCATAGGTGTTCAGGCATTGACCCAAGTAGGCATCATAAAGTGTAATAGCATGCCTCAATTTAGAGGCCTAATATTGGTGTCACTGTCTTGACCCTGGGGTCATGGGATATACGAGGAGTCACTCATGAGCATTAATGGGGGCTTCATGGTTGCAGTGATGGAATACATGTGGGCTTAGACCCTGTTGCCCCGAAGTGGCACGATGTACCCGGCCTGATATCATGAAAGTGTACCTGAGTGCTTGTGGGTGACACACTTACGGATTCTGTGATTCAAAGGTGTTCAAACACTGATTCAAGGAGGCATTACATGCTGAAGGCCAAGAATGCCAGGATGAAAAAATGGGAAAGTGTGATTTTCATTGCTCACCTGATGCATAGCACAGGTCCACAATCAAAACACACAGGGATTGGCATGAAAATGTATGGTTAAGAGAGTCGGTAAGGGGCGACCGACCTTGCAAAAAGACACCTACCAACAAAAAAGACACCCTCAAGTTGGAAACAGCCATAACTTGGCGAAAGAATGGAGGATTTTACCCATTTCTTTTTGTGTCTTGTTTACTTTTTTACAAAGTAATTTAATTTCTAATCGAAAAATTTTATAAGAGGTCGAGGATATATGCAAAAGCTGTGCAACGGTGTTAGAGGAAAATACTTTCTCGCTAGAGTGGAGGCTAGCCACGCCCCCCCCGCACAAGTGAAGCTGCGCGCTCTGCGACAGGCTCATTGTGCTTGGGAAACTCGACAAGACCGCATCGCGGCAAAAGCTCTTTTCACCTGGAAACTTCATAGAAAGACCATTTAAGTCACATTTTTCGCCATAAGTCAACTTGGTACACCTGAAGAGATCTGCTAGGATCGAAACGCGTCGTGTTTTAGTTAAGTTGACGACTTCTACGACCTAATTTCCTTGTAGCGTGTTGGAAGAAAGACACACGGACAAGGCCAAGAAAAAGAGCAACAAAGCCCTTATCAGGGCTAAAGAAGAACACCAGCCCTTCTAAGGGCTAAGAACACGCTGGTAGTCAGGCAGGCTCATTCTGAAAAAATCTGCTCAATGGTAATACAGTCTGAGGACTGTTGAGATACAATTGAAGCCAACGTCTGTACCAGGGACACCTGATTGTCCAAAATAAAACAAAAAATAAAAATAAGAATAAGGCAGTCATATAGAGCATCAAATTGACTGGGCAGACATGCCTAAAAAGAGAGTTAAGTCATTTGCACGCCTGGGGTCTAGGGTAGTTACACACCCGCCCAGGGTGCCTCTCACAAGCACGTTGTCATGCCCAGTACCACATTCACTGCAGAGGCCTCCCATAGATGACCAGGCGACAGAGCCTTGGCAACAGCAACATGACAGGGACGAGTTCATGACAGGACAAGAACCACAACATGACATGACAAGGAGAGGTAGAATATTAGAGGTACCCAGACTGGATGCTGCTTGTGGTGAGAATGACTGTCCTTCAGTCATCGATACTAAAAATAGGCCACCCTACACAGATGATAAAGTCAAGGACAACTCTCAGTCAGAGAACTGGGGGGAGGAGACCCTTCATCTGTGGCAGCCACCACGACAAGATACAGTGGTTCCAGATTATGACACTCAAATGCAATCTAATGCAGAGGAGGGTAATCAAACAGACCCTTGGGACACAGGTCCCTGTCATTTCCCACAGCACCAGGAACCCGAGCGGTTAGATACACCTGGTAGCATACTGATCAGTGGGGATTGTAGTGAGGAGTTGTTGGACCCACAGCATAAGGGCAGAGCAAAACTGATGCTAGAAGTGATAAGGGCAGCACATCAACTAGCTGAGCTCAGTCAAAACACTCCTCCACCAGGGTTGAACAGGATCATAGAGGCTCTTATAGAATCAATCAAGCAACTTGATTCTACCCCAGAGTTAAACCAGACTCTGGAGGGACATGTGAGAAATTGGGAAGGTGCTACAGTGAACACTCTGAGGAGTCATTATTTGACCAGGATGCAGATTGAAATAAATAACATGCCTCAGATGACTATAACAGAGTGGCATGCACCCTTCCTAACAGCAGTAGAATGGGCAAAGAAATCTCTGGCCATGCTGCAACTTGATACCTTAAAAGCAGCAGAGGCCATGATAGAGGCAAGAGTGTGGAAGGTACTAGCCATAGTGTCACTTGTGGGAGAGGCGAGACCCCCACAGCAAGCGGCCTTAACACCAATATATAGGCCTGCAGCAGTAATTATGCTTAATGTCAAAGGAAAGTCCTATCTAGACTTCCAGACTGATCATGACACTGCTCTAGGAGACCAACAGATTAACCAGTCTGAAGTTGACAGCTCTGTGACACCTAACCAGAGACTGCAAGTAGGACAGAGACCTTTGACCCCTCTCACAGTAGGGGCAGGGCATACCTGTTTGGTTAATATCCTACAGCAATGGCGTACACTAGACCAAGCGACCAAGAGACAGAGACCTACTAGGCATGACTCTACACACATGGATTGGACTCTAACCACTAAGACTAAGTGGTTGATTCTAGGGGATGCTAATTTAAGAAACATACACAGGTTTAGATGTCCCCAGCTACAGATTGATAGCTATCCTGGTGCCCATTTTGGCCATGTCCCAGCCCTCATGACCAAAACAACTGTCTGTACGGGGGTCACAAAGGTCATCCTGTCTATGGGGATCAATTGCCATGACTGGATAGACAAACCCACCCTGTACAGACTGATGATTGAAGCGATACAAGCCTTACAAAATCGCTTCCCCCTGGCTCATATCTGGGTGCCCCTGATAAGGTATTCAGAGCATACGTCATATCAATCTGCAGACATGCTTGAATACCTCAATCAAACAATAAGGGAGAGACTGAGACCTATACCCTTGCTGCCATTCTGGCAATTCAAAACACAAGGGGACCATGTCCATTGGACAATGGGTACGGCTCAAAGAATGTTAGAGCATTGGTTGAGACATATCCAATAAGACACATATGCAAAAGGCCCAAACAAATGCTCTTATTCTGTCTCTCTACCTCTCACTCACAGGCCTCAAAGAGGGTAATGATACAGACATATCGGGAACGGAATCGGGGGAGCCATTCTTTTAGTTCATCTCATATGCTCATATAGGCAGCCACTTGAAGGGATAAACGTAGTAGAGGAGCGGCCCTGGTGATGGGACACTCGGTGCAATGCATGCTGAGAGTGCATTGTGGTCTGGCAACAGACCACACCGTGGTCGAGGCCTTTAGCTTCGACTACACCCCTCCCTCTAAACCTAACCCGCCAGATCCTAGCATTGCATCGACTGACCAGCCTCGTTGCTCTCTATACCCAAGGCTTAAGCTGAATTCTAACTCCTTCTGTGGGGTGAAATAAGATGAGATTGGGCAGCAGTGAAATGTAGCTAGTATCTACAATCGTATAGACAAGCGTTAAATAAACCCTCATTACAGGTCAAAACATGACCTTGGATGCCAACAAACTGCATAATACAGTCATGTCTGGCAAAGGTCATGTTTTGACACCACTGTAAGACCATAATCAGGACCTTTAAAAAATGATGCCTATTTTTAAGACACATAACATTGGACATGACTGACATGCAGAATCGGAAGCCCTGCCTGGCCTCCACTCATACACCAAAGCCCTGTTTGGCTTTTCTTAACCACTAGATGGAACCCTAAACCTCTTTAAGACCTAAGTTTATTTTGCCCTCTTAAACCATACTTGACTCAACACCCTGAGGCATAACAGTGTTTAAGATTAGGGGAGAACTTGGGGTACCATACCTGAACCTAAGTCCCTCCCAACACTGTTTGGGTGTTATAAGACAGTGCCTGAACTTAAAGGAGGACTCGAGGCACCATACCTAAGCCTAAGTTCCTCCTAGCACTGCTGGAGAGTCATAAACAGTGTCTCAACTTAATGGAGAACTTAGAAGACCATACCTAAACCTAAGTCCCTCCGAGCACTGTCTACATGTCAGACAGAGTGCCTAAGCCTAACCAGCACTTTATACTGACATAACCACTACCCATCCCTTAACCCATAGCCTAACCAAGCCCATTAGTGCCTAAATTTAACTAAGATTTATAAATTTAATCAAGTACCAGTTGGTAAACATGGCCCCATCCCAACTTAAATACACACCCTAACCCCTCCCATTATTAAGAAAATTGTCACCCTGGCTTAAGCCTAAATAATTGGAACCATTGAATGACGTATATAGTCAATTAGACTGAGGGAGAAAGGCCTAATATTGGTGTCACTGTCTTGACCCTGGGGTCATGGGGTGTGCGAGGAGTCTCTCCTGAGCCCCTGGGGGGGCTTCATGGTTTGGAGACCATGGGGGTGTGCCTGGGTGCTTGGGAGTGGCACACTTACATATCCTGTGATCCATAGGTGTTCAGGCATTGACCCAAGTAGGCATCATAAAGTGTAATAGCATGCCTCAATTTAGAGGCCTAATATTGGTGTCACTGTCTTGACCCTGGGGTCATGGGATATACGAGGAGTCACTCATGAGCATTAATGGGGGCTTCATGGTTGCAGTGATGGAATACATGTGGGCTTAGACCCTGTTGCCCCGAAGTGGCACGATGTACCCGGCCTGATATCATGAAAGTGTACCTGAGTGCTTGTGGGTGACACACTTACGGATTCTGTGATTCAAAGGTGTTCAAACACTGATTCAAGGAGGCATTACATGCTGAAGGCCAAGAATGCCAGGATGAAAAAATGGGAAAGTGTGATTTTCATTGCTCACCTGATGCATAGCACAGGTCCACAATCAAAACACACAGGGATTGGCATGAAAATGTATGGTTAAGAGAGTCGGTAAGGGGCGACCGACCTTGCAAAAAGACACCTACCAACAAAAAAGACACCCTCAAGTTGGAAACAGCCATAACTTGGCGAAAGAATGGAGGATTTTACCCATTTCTTTTTGTGTCTTGTTTACTTTTTTACAAAGTAATTTAATTTCTAATCGAAAAATTTTATAAGAGGTCGAGGATATATGCAAAAGCTGTGCAACGGTGTTAGAGGAAAATACTTTCTCGCTAGAGTGGAGGCTAGCCACGCCCCCCCCGCACAAGTGAAGCTGCGCGCTCTGCGACAGGCTCATTGTGCTTGGGAAACTCGACAAGACCGCATCGCGGCAAAAGCTCTTTTCACCTGGAAACTTCATAGAAAGACCATTTAAGTCACATTTTTCGCCATAAGTCAACTTGGTACACCTGAAGAGATCTGCTAGGATCGAAACGCGTCGTGTTTTAGTTAAGTTGACGACTTCTACGACCTAATTTCCTTGTAGCGTGTTGGAAGAAAGACACACGGACAAGGCCAAGAAAAAGAGCAACAAAGCCCTTATCAGGGCTAAAGAAGAACACCAGCCCTTCTAAGGGCTAAGAACACGCTGGTAGTCAGGCAGGCTCATTCTGAAAAAATCTGCTCAATGGTAATACAGTCTGAGGACTGTTGAGATACAATTGAAGCCAACGTCTGTACCAGGGACACCTGATTGTCCAAAATAAAACAAAAAATAAAAATAAGAATAAGGCAGTCATATAGAGCATCAAATTGACTGGGCAGACATGCCTAAAAAGAGAGTTAAGTCATTTGCACGCCTGGGGTCTAGGGTAGTTACACACCCGCCCAGGGTGCCTCTCACAAGCACGTTGTCATGCCCAGTACCACATTCACTGCAGAGACCTCCCATAGATGACCAGGCGACAGAGCCTTGGCAACAGCAACATGACAGGGACGAGTTCATGACAGGACAAGAACCACAACATGACATGACAAGGAGAGGTAGAATATTAGAGGTACCCAGACTGGATGCTGCTTGTGGTGAGAATGACTGTCCTTCAGTCATCGATACTAAAAATAGGCCACCCTACACAGATGATAAAGTCAAGGACAACTCTCAGTCAGAGAACTGGGGGGAGGAGACCCTTCATCTGTGGCAGCCACCACGACAAGATACAGTGGTTCCAGATTATGACACTCAAATGCAATCTAATGCAGAGGAGGGTAATCAAACAGACCCTTGGGACACAGGTCCCTGTCATTTCCCACAGCACCAGGAACCCGAGCGGTTAGATACACCTGGTAGCATACTGATCAGTGGGGATTGTAGTGAGGAGTTGTTGGACCCACAGCATAAGGGCAGAGCAAAACTGATGCTAGAAGTGATAAGGGCAGCACATCAACTAGCTGAGCTCAGTCAAAACACTCCTCCACCAGGGTTGAACAGGATCATAGAGGCTCTTATAGAATCAATCAAGCAACTTGATTCTACCCCAGAGTTAAACCAGACTCTGGAGGGACATGTGAGAAATTGGGAAGGTGCTACAGTGAACACTCTGAGGAGTCATTATTTGACCAGGATGCAGATTGAAATAAATAACATGCCTCAGATGACTATAACAGAGTGGCATGCACCCTTCCTAACAGCAGTAGAATGGGCAAAGAAATCTCTGGCCATGCTGCAACTTGATACCTTAAAAGCAGCAGAGGCCATGATAGAGGCAAGAGTGTGGAAGGTACTAGCCATAGTGTCACTTGTGGGAGAGGCGAGACCCCCACAGCAAGCGGCCTTAACACCAATATATAGGCCTGCAGCAGTAATTATGCTTAATGTCAAAGGAAAGTCCTATCTAGACTTCCAGACTGATCATGACACTGCTCTAGGAGACCAACAGATTAACCAGTCTGAAGTTGACAGCTCTGTGACACCTAACCAGAGACTGCAAGTAGGACAGAGACCTTTGACCCCTCTCACAGTAGGGGCAGGGCATACCTGTTTGGTTAATATCCTACAGCAATGGCGTACACTAGACCAAGCGACCAAGAGACAGAGACCTACTAGGCATGACTCTACACACATGGATTGGACTCTAACCACTAAGACTAAGTGGTTGATTCTAGGGGATGCTAATTTAAGAAACATACACAGGTTTAGATGTCCCCAGCTACAGATTGATAGCTATCCTGGTGCCCATTTTGGCCATGTCCCAGCCCTCATGACCAAAACAACTGTCTGTACGGGGGTCACAAAGGTCATCCTGTCTATGGGGATCAATTGCCATGACTGGATAGACAAACCCACCCTGTACAGACTGATGATTGAAGCGATACAAGCCTTACAAAATCGCTTCCCCCTGGCTCATATCTGGGTGCCCCTGATAAGGTATTCAGAGCATACGTCATATCAATCTGCAGACATGCTTGAATACCTCAATCAAACAATAAGGGAGAGACTGAGACCTATACCCTTGCTGCCATTCTGGCAATTCAAAACACAAGGGGACCATGTCCATTGGACAATGGGTACGGCTCAAAGAATGTTAGAGCATTGGTTGAGACATATCCAATAAGACACATATGCAAAAGGCCCAAACAAATGCTCTTATTCTGTCTCTCTACCTCTCACTCACAGGCCTCAAAGAGGGTAATGATACAGACATATCGGGAACGGAATCGGGGGAGCCATTCTTTTAGTTCATCTCATATGCTCATATAGGCAGCCACTTGAAGGGATAAACGTAGTAGAGGAGCGGCCCTGGTGATGGGACACTCGGTGCAATGCATGCTGAGAGTGCATTGTGGTCTGGCAACAGACCACACCGTGGTCGAGGCCTTTAGCTTCGACTACACCCCTCCCTCTAAACCTAACCCGCCAGATCCTAGCATTGCATCGACTGACCAGCCTCGTTGCTCTCTATACCCAAGGCTTAAGCTGAATTCTAACTCCTTCTGTGGGGTGAAATAAGATGAGATTGGGCAGCAGTGAAATGTAGCTAGTATCTACAATCGTATAGACAAGCGTTAAATAAACCCTCATTACAGGTCAAAACATGACCTTGGATGCCAACAAACTGCATAATACAGTCATGTCTGGCAAAGGTCATGTTTTGACACCACTGTAAGACCATAATCAGGACCTTTAAAAAATGATGCCTATTTTTAAGACACATAACATTGGACATGACTGACATGCAGAATCGGAAGCCCTGCCTGGCCTCCACTCATACACCAAAGCCCTGTTTGGCTTTTCTTAACCACTAGATGGAACCCTAAACCTCTTTAAGACCTAAGTTTATTTTGCCCTCTTAAACCATACTTGACTCAACACCCTGAGGCATAACAGTGTTTAAGATTAGGGGAGAACTTGGGGTACCATACCTGAACCTAAGTCCCTCCCAACACTGTTTGGGTGTTATAAGACAGTGCCTGAACTTAAAGGAGGACTCGAGGCACCATACCTAAGCCTAAGTTCCTCCTAGCACTGCTGGAGAGTCATAAACAGTGTCTCAACTTAATGGAGAACTTAGAAGACCATACCTAAACCTAAGTCCCTCCGAGCACTGTCTACATGTCAGACAGAGTGCCTAAGCCTAACCAGCACTTTATACTGACATAACCACTACCCATCCCTTAACCCATAGCCTAACCAAGCCCATTAGTGCCTAAATTTAACTAAGATTTATAAATTTAATCAAGTACCAGTTGGTAAACATGGCCCCATCCCAACTTAAATACACACCCTAACCCCTCCCATTATTAAGAAAATTGTCACCCTGGCTTAAGCCTAAATAATTGGAACCATTGAATGACGTATATAGTCAATTAGACTGAGGGAGAAAGGCCTAATATTGGTGTCACTGTCTTGACCCTGGGGTCATGGGGTGTGCGAGGAGTCTCTCCTGAGCCCCTGGGGGGGCTTCATGGTTTGGAGACCATGGGGGTGTGCCTGGGTGCTTGGGAGTGGCACACTTACATATCCTGTGATCCATAGGTGTTCAGGCATTGACCCAAGTAGGCATCATAAAGTGTAATAGCATGCCTCAATTTAGAGGCCTAATATTGGTGTCACTGTCTTGACCCTGGGGTCATGGGATATACGAGGAGTCACTCATGAGCATTAATGGGGGCTTCATGGTTGCAGTGATGGAATACATGTGGGCTTAGACCCTGTTGCCCCGAAGTGGCACGATGTACCCGGCCTGATATCATGAAAGTGTACCTGAGTGCTTGTGGGTGACACACTTACGGATTCTGTGATTCAAAGGTGTTCAAACACTGATTCAAGGAGGCATTACATGCTGAAGGCCAAGAATGCCAGGATGAAAAAATGGGAAAGTGTGATTTTCATTGCTCACCTGATGCATAGCACAGGTCCACAATCAAAACACACAGGGATTGGCATGAAAATGTATGGTTAAGAGAGTCGGTAAGGGGCGACCGACCTTGCAAAAAGACACCTACCAACAAAAAAGACACCCTCAAGTTGGAAACAGCCATAACTTGGCGAAAGAATGGAGGATTTTACCCATTTCTTTTTGTGTCTTGTTTACTTTTTTACAAAGTAATTTAATTTCTAATCGAAAAATTTTATAAGAGGTCGAGGATATATGCAAAAGCTGTGCAACGGTGTTAGAGGAAAATACTTTCTCGCTAGAGTGGAGGCTAGCCACGCCCCCCCCGCACAAGTGAAGCTGCGCGCTCTGCGACAGGCTCATTGTGCTTGGGAAACTCGACAAGACCGCATCGCGGCAAAAGCTCTTTTCACCTGGAAACTTCATAGAAAGACCATTTAAGTCACATTTTTCGCCATAAGTCAACTTGGTACACCTGAAGAGATCTGCTAGGATCGAAACGCGTCGTGTTTTAGTTAAGTTGACGACTTCTACGACCTAATTTCCTTGTAGCGTGTTGGAAGAAAGACACACGGACAAGGCCAAGAAAAAGAGCAACAAAGCCCTTATCAGGGCTAAAGAAGAACACCAGCCCTTCTAAGGGCTAAGAACACGCTGGTAGTCAGGCAGGCTCATTCTGAAAAAATCTGCTCAATGGTAATACAGTCTGAGGACTGTTGAGATACAATTGAAGCCAACGTCTGTACCAGGGACACCTGATTGTCCAAAATAAAACAAAAAATAAAAATAAGAATAAGGCAGTCATATAGAGCATCAAATTGACTGGGCAGACATGCCTAAAAAGAGAGTTAAGTCATTTGCACGCCTGGGGTCTAGGGTAGTTACACACCCGCCCAGGGTGCCTCTCACAAGCACGTTGTCATGCCCAGTACCACATTCACTGCAGAGGCCTCCCATAGATGACCAGGCGACAGAGCCTTGGCAACAGCAACATGACAGGGACGAGTTCATGACAGGACAAGAACCACAACATGACATGACAAGGAGAGGTAGAATATTAGAGGTACCCAGACTGGATGCTGCTTGTGGTGAGAATGACTGTCCTTCAGTCATCGATACTAAAAATAGGCCACCCTACACAGATGATAAAGTCAAGGACAACTCTCAGTCAGAGAACTGGGGGGAGGAGACCCTTCATCTGTGGCAGCCACCACGACAAGATACAGTGGTTCCAGATTATGACACTCAAATGCAATCTAATGCAGAGGAGGGTAATCAAACAGACCCTTGGGACACAGGTCCCTGTCATTTCCCACAGCACCAGGAACCCGAGCGGTTAGATACACCTGGTAGCATACTGATCAGTGGGGATTGTAGTGAGGAGTTGTTGGACCCACAGCATAAGGGCAGAGCAAAACTGATGCTAGAAGTGATAAGGGCAGCACATCAACTAGCTGAGCTCAGTCAAAACACTCCTCCACCAGGGTTGAACAGGATCATAGAGGCTCTTATAGAATCAATCAAGCAACTTGATTCTACCCCAGAGTTAAACCAGACTCTGGAGGGACATGTGAGAAATTGGGAAGGTGCTACAGTGAACACTCTGAGGAGTCATTATTTGACCAGGATGCAGATTGAAATAAATAACATGCCTCAGATGACTATAACAGAGTGGCATGCACCCTTCCTAACAGCAGTAGAATGGGCAAAGAAATCTCTGGCCATGCTGCAACTTGATACCTTAAAAGCAGCAGAGGCCATGATAGAGGCAAGAGTGTGGAAGGTACTAGCCATAGTGTCACTTGTGGGAGAGGCGAGACCCCCACAGCAAGCGGCCTTAACACCAATATATAGGCCTGCAGCAGTAATTATGCTTAATGTCAAAGGAAAGTCCTATCTAGACTTCCAGACTGATCATGACACTGCTCTAGGAGACCAACAGATTAACCAGTCTGAAGTTGACAGCTCTGTGACACCTAACCAGAGACTGCAAGTAGGACAGAGACCTTTGACCCCTCTCACAGTAGGGGCAGGGCATACCTGTTTGGTTAATATCCTACAGCAATGGCGTACACTAGACCAAGCGACCAAGAGACAGAGACCTACTAGGCATGACTCTACACACATGGATTGGACTCTAACCACTAAGACTAAGTGGTTGATTCTAGGGGATGCTAATTTAAGAAACATACACAGGTTTAGATGTCCCCAGCTACAGATTGATAGCTATCCTGGTGCCCATTTTGGCCATGTCCCAGCCCTCATGACCAAAACAACTGTCTGTACGGGGGTCACAAAGGTCATCCTGTCTATGGGGATCAATTGCCATGACTGGATAGACAAACCCACCCTGTACAGACTGATGATTGAAGCGATACAAGCCTTACAAAATCGCTTCCCCCTGGCTCATATCTGGGTGCCCCTGATAAGGTATTCAGAGCATACGTCATATCAATCTGCAGACATGCTTGAATACCTCAATCAAACAATAAGGGAGAGACTGAGACCTATACCCTTGCTGCCATTCTGGCAATTCAAAACACAAGGGGACCATGTCCATTGGACAATGGGTACGGCTCAAAGAATGTTAGAGCATTGGTTGAGACATATCCAATAAGACACATATGCAAAAGGCCCAAACAAATGCTCTTATTCTGTCTCTCTACCTCTCACTCACAGGCCTCAAAGAGGGTAATGATACAGACATATCGGGAACGGAATCGGGGGAGCCATTCTTTTAGTTCATCTCATATGCTCATATAGGCAGCCACTTGAAGGGATAAACGTAGTAGAGGAGCGGCCCTGGTGATGGGACACTCGGTGCAATGCATGCTGAGAGTGCATTGTGGTCTGGCAACAGACCACACCGTGGTCGAGGCCTTTAGCTTCGACTACACCCCTCCCTCTAAACCTAACCCGCCAGATCCTAGCATTGCATCGACTGACCAGCCTCGTTGCTCTCTATACCCAAGGCTTAAGCTGAATTCTAACTCCTTCTGTGGGGTGAAATAAGATGAGATTGGGCAGCAGTGAAATGTAGCTAGTATCTACAATCGTATAGACAAGCGTTAAATAAACCCTCATTACAGGTCAAAACATGACCTTGGATGCCAACAAACTGCATAATACAGTCATGTCTGGCAAAGGTCATGTTTTGACACCACTGTAAGACCATAATCAGGACCTTTAAAAAATGATGCCTATTTTTAAGACACATAACATTGGACATGACTGACATGCAGAATCGGAAGCCCTGCCTGGCCTCCACTCATACACCAAAGCCCTGTTTGGCTTTTCTTAACCACTAGATGGAACCCTAAACCTCTTTAAGACCTAAGTTTATTTTGCCCTCTTAAACCATACTTGACTCAACACCCTGAGGCATAACAGTGTTTAAGATTAGGGGAGAACTTGGGGTACCATACCTGAACCTAAGTCCCTCCCAACACTGTTTGGGTGTTATAAGACAGTGCCTGAACTTAAAGGAGGACTCGAGGCACCATACCTAAGCCTAAGTTCCTCCTAGCACTGCTGGAGAGTCATAAACAGTGTCTCAACTTAATGGAGAACTTAGAAGACCATACCTAAACCTAAGTCCCTCCGAGCACTGTCTACATGTCAGACAGAGTGCCTAAGCCTAACCAGCACTTTATACTGACATAACCACTACCCATCCCTTAACCCATAGCCTAACCAAGCCCATTAGTGCCTAAATTTAACTAAGATTTATAAATTTAATCAAGTACCAGTTGGTAAACATGGCCCCATCCCAACTTAAATACACACCCTAACCCCTCCCATTATTAAGAAAATTGTCACCCTGGCTTAAGCCTAAATAATTGGAACCATTGAATGACGTATATAGTCAATTAGACTGAGGGAGAAAGGCCTAATATTGGTGTCACTGTCTTGACCCTGGGGTCATGGGGTGTGCGAGGAGTCTCTCCTGAGCCCCTGGGGGGGCTTCATGGTTTGGAGACCATGGGGGTGTGCCTGGGTGCTTGGGAGTGGCACACTTACATATCCTGTGATCCATAGGTGTTCAGGCATTGACCCAAGTAGGCATCATAAAGTGTAATAGCATGCCTCAATTTAGAGGCCTAATATTGGTGTCACTGTCTTGACCCTGGGGTCATGGGATATACGAGGAGTCACTCATGAGCATTAATGGGGGCTTCATGGTTGCAGTGATGGAATACATGTGGGCTTAGACCCTGTTGCCCCGAAGTGGCACGATGTACCCGGCCTGATATCATGAAAGTGTACCTGAGTGCTTGTGGGTGACACACTTACGGATTCTGTGATTCAAAGGTGTTCAAACACTGATTCAAGGAGGCATTACATGCTGAAGGCCAAGAATGCCAGGATGAAAAAATGGGAAAGTGTGATTTTCATTGCTCACCTGATGCATAGCACAGGTCCACAATCAAAACACACAGGGATTGGCATGAAAATGTATGGTTAAGAGAGTCGGTAAGGGGCGACCGACCTTGCAAAAAGACACCTACCAACAAAAAAGACACCCTCAAGTTGGAAACAGCCATAACTTGGCGAAAGAATGGAGGATTTTACCCATTTCTTTTTGTGTCTTGTTTACTTTTTTACAAAGTAATTTAATTTCTAATCGAAAAATTTTATAAGAGGTCGAGGATATATGCAAAAGCTGTGCAACGGTGTTAGAGGAAAATACTTTCTCGCTAGAGTGGAGGCTAGCCACGCCCCCCCCGCACAAGTGAAGCTGCGCGCTCTGCGACAGGCTCATTGTGCTTGGGAAACTCGACAAGACCGCATCGCGGCAAAAGCTCTTTTCACCTGGAAACTTCATAGAAAGACCATTTAAGTCACATTTTTCGCCATAAGTCAACTTGGTACACCTGAAGAGATCTGCTAGGATCGAAACGCGTCGTGTTTTAGTTAAGTTGACGACTTCTACGACCTAATTTCCTTGTAGCGTGTTGGAAGAAAGACACACGGACAAGGCCAAGAAAAAGAGCAACAAAGCCCTTATCAGGGCTAAAGAAGAACACCAGCCCTTCTAAGGGCTAAGAACACGCTGGTAGTCAGGCAGGCTCATTCTGAAAAAATCTGCTCAATGGTAATACAGTCTGAGGACTGTTGAGATACAATTGAAGCCAACGTCTGTACCAGGGACACCTGATTGTCCAAAATAAAACAAAAAATAAAAATAAGAATAAGGCAGTCATATAGAGCATCAAATTGACTGGGCAGACATGCCTAAAAAGAGAGTTAAGTCATTTGCACGCCTGGGGTCTAGGGTAGTTACACACCCGCCCAGGGTGCCTCTCACAAGCACGTTGTCATGCCCAGTACCACATTCACTGCAGAGGCCTCCCATAGATGACCAGGCGACAGAGCCTTGGCAACAGCAACATGACAGGGACGAGTTCATGACAGGACAAGAACCACAACATGACATGACAAGGAGAGGTAGAATATTAGAGGTACCCAGACTGGATGCTGCTTGTGGTGAGAATGACTGTCCTTCAGTCATCGATACTAAAAATAGGCCACCCTACACAGATGATAAAGTCAAGGACAACTCTCAGTCAGAGAACTGGGGGGAGGAGACCCTTCATCTGTGGCAGCCACCACGACAAGATACAGTGGTTCCAGATTATGACACTCAAATGCAATCTAATGCAGAGGAGGGTAATCAAACAGACCCTTGGGACACAGGTCCCTGTCATTTCCCACAGCACCAGGAACCCGAGCGGTTAGATACACCTGGTAGCATACTGATCAGTGGGGATTGTAGTGAGGAGTTGTTGGACCCACAGCATAAGGGCAGAGCAAAACTGATGCTAGAAGTGATAAGGGCAGCACATCAACTAGCTGAGCTCAGTCAAAACACTCCTCCACCAGGGTTGAACAGGATCATAGAGGCTCTTATAGAATCAATCAAGCAACTTGATTCTACCCCAGAGTTAAACCAGACTCTGGAGGGACATGTGAGAAATTGGGAAGGTGCTACAGTGAACACTCTGAGGAGTCATTATTTGACCAGGATGCAGATTGAAATAAATAACATGCCTCAGATGACTATAACAGAGTGGCATGCACCCTTCCTAACAGCAGTAGAATGGGCAAAGAAATCTCTGGCCATGCTGCAACTTGATACCTTAAAAGCAGCAGAGGCCATGATAGAGGCAAGAGTGTGGAAGGTACTAGCCATAGTGTCACTTGTGGGAGAGGCGAGACCCCCACAGCAAGCGGCCTTAACACCAATATATAGGCCTGCAGCAGTAATTATGCTTAATGTCAAAGGAAAGTCCTATCTAGACTTCCAGACTGATCATGACACTGCTCTAGGAGACCAACAGATTAACCAGTCTGAAGTTGACAGCTCTGTGACACCTAACCAGAGACTGCAAGTAGGACAGAGACCTTTGACCCCTCTCACAGTAGGGGCAGGGCATACCTGTTTGGTTAATATCCTACAGCAATGGCGTACACTAGACCAAGCGACCAAGAGACAGAGACCTACTAGGCATGACTCTACACACATGGATTGGACTCTAACCACTAAGACTAAGTGGTTGATTCTAGGGGATGCTAATTTAAGAAACATACACAGGTTTAGATGTCCCCAGCTACAGATTGATAGCTATCCTGGTGCCCATTTTGGCCATGTCCCAGCCCTCATGACCAAAACAACTGTCTGTACGGGGGTCACAAAGGTCATCCTGTCTATGGGGATCAATTGCCATGACTGGATAGACAAACCCACCCTGTACAGACTGATGATTGAAGCGATACAAGCCTTACAAAATCGCTTCCCCCTGGCTCATATCTGGGTGCCCCTGATAAGGTATTCAGAGCATACGTCATATCAATCTGCAGACATGCTTGAATACCTCAATCAAACAATAAGGGAGAGACTGAGACCTATACCCTTGCTGCCATTCTGGCAATTCAAAACACAAGGGGACCATGTCCATTGGACAATGGGTACGGCTCAAAGAATGTTAGAGCATTGGTTGAGACATATCCAATAAGACACATATGCAAAAGGCCCAAACAAATGCTCTTATTCTGTCTCTCTACCTCTCACTCACAGGCCTCAAAGAGGGTAATGATACAGACATATCGGGAACGGAATCGGGGGAGCCATTCTTTTAGTTCATCTCATATGCTCATATAGGCAGCCACTTGAAGGGATAAACGTAGTAGAGGAGCGGCCCTGGTGATGGGACACTCGGTGCAATGCATGCTGAGAGTGCATTGTGGTCTGGCAACAGACCACACCGTGGTCGAGGCCTTTAGCTTCGACTACACCCCTCCCTCTAAACCTAACCCGCCAGATCCTAGCATTGCATCGACTGACCAGCCTCGTTGCTCTCTATACCCAAGGCTTAAGCTGAATTCTAACTCCTTCTGTGGGGTGAAATAAGATGAGATTGGGCAGCAGTGAAATGTAGCTAGTATCTACAATCGTATAGACAAGCGTTAAATAAACCCTCATTACAGGTCAAAACATGACCTTGGATGCCAACAAACTGCATAATACAGTCATGTCTGGCAAAGGTCATGTTTTGACACCACTGTAAGACCATAATCAGGACCTTTAAAAAATGATGCCTATTTTTAAGACACATAACATTGGACATGACTGACATGCAGAATCGGAAGCCCTGCCTGGCCTCCACTCATACACCAAAGCCCTGTTTGGCTTTTCTTAACCACTAGATGGAACCCTAAACCTCTTTAAGACCTAAGTTTATTTTGCCCTCTTAAACCATACTTGACTCAACACCCTGAGGCATAACAGTGTTTAAGATTAGGGGAGAACTTGGGGTACCATACCTGAACCTAAGTCCCTCCCAACACTGTTTGGGTGTTATAAGACAGTGCCTGAACTTAAAGGAGGACTCGAGGCACCATACCTAAGCCTAAGTTCCTCCTAGCACTGCTGGAGAGTCATAAACAGTGTCTCAACTTAATGGAGAACTTAGAAGACCATACCTAAACCTAAGTCCCTCCGAGCACTGTCTACATGTCAGACAGAGTGCCTAAGCCTAACCAGCACTTTATACTGACATAACCACTACCCATCCCTTAACCCATAGCCTAACCAAGCCCATTAGTGCCTAAATTTAACTAAGATTTATAAATTTAATCAAGTACCAGTTGGTAAACATGGCCCCATCCCAACTTAAATACACACCCTAACCCCTCCCATTATTAAGAAAATTGTCACCCTGGCTTAAGCCTAAATAATTGGAACCATTGAATGACGTATATAGTCAATTAGACTGAGGGAGAAAGGCCTAATATTGGTGTCACTGTCTTGACCCTGGGGTCATGGGGTGTGCGAGGAGTCTCTCCTGAGCCCCTGGGGGGGCTTCATGGTTTGGAGACCATGGGGGTGTGCCTGGGTGCTTGGGAGTGGCACACTTACATATCCTGTGATCCATAGGTGTTCAGGCATTGACCCAAGTAGGCATCATAAAGTGTAATAGCATGCCTCAATTTAGAGGCCTAATATTGGTGTCACTGTCTTGACCCTGGGGTCATGGGATATACGAGGAGTCACTCATGAGCATTAATGGGGGCTTCATGGTTGCAGTGATGGAATACATGTGGGCTTAGACCCTGTTGCCCCGAAGTGGCACGATGTACCCGGCCTGATATCATGAAAGTGTACCTGAGTGCTTGTGGGTGACACACTTACGGATTCTGTGATTCAAAGGTGTTCAAACACTGATTCAAGGAGGCATTACATGCTGAAGGCCAAGAATGCCAGGATGAAAAAATGGGAAAGTGTGATTTTCATTGCTCACCTGATGCATAGCACAGGTCCACAATCAAAACACACAGGGATTGGCATGAAAATGTATGGTTAAGAGAGTCGGTAAGGGGCGACCGACCTTGCAAAAAGACACCTACCAACAAAAAAGACACCCTCAAGTTGGAAACAGCCATAACTTGGCGAAAGAATGGAGGATTTTACCCATTTCTTTTTGTGTCTTGTTTACTTTTTTACAAAGTAATTTAATTTCTAATCGAAAAATTTTATAAGAGGTCGAGGATATATGCAAAAGCTGTGCAACGGTGTTAGAGGAAAATACTTTCTCGCTAGAGTGGAGGCTAGCCACGCCCCCCCCGCACAAGTGAAGCTGCGCGCTCTGCGACAGGCTCATTGTGCTTGGGAAACTCGACAAGACCGCATCGCGGCAAAAGCTCTTTTCACCTGGAAACTTCATAGAAAGACCATTTAAGTCACATTTTTCGCCATAAGTCAACTTGGTACACCTGAAGAGATCTGCTAGGATCGAAACGCGTCGTGTTTTAGTTAAGTTGACGACTTCTACGACCTAATTTCCTTGTAGCGTGTTGGAAGAAAGACACACGGACAAGGCCAAGAAAAAGAGCAACAAAGCCCTTATCAGGGCTAAAGAAGAACACCAGCCCTTCTAAGGGCTAAGAACACGCTGGTAGTCAGGCAGGCTCATTCTGAAAAAATCTGCTCAATGGTAATACAGTCTGAGGACTGTTGAGATACAATTGAAGCCAACGTCTGTACCAGGGACACCTGATTGTCCAAAATAAAACAAAAAATAAAAATAAGAATAAGGCAGTCATATAGAGCATCAAATTGACTGGGCAGACATGCCTAAAAAGAGAGTTAAGTCATTTGCACGCCTGGGGTCTAGGGTAGTTACACACCCGCCCAGGGTGCCTCTCACAAGCACGTTGTCATGCCCAGTACCACATTCACTGCAGAGGCCTCCCATAGATGACCAGGCGACAGAGCCTTGGCAACAGCAACATGACAGGGACGAGTTCATGACAGGACAAGAACCACAACATGACATGACAAGGAGAGGTAGAATATTAGAGGTACCCAGACTGGATGCTGCTTGTGGTGAGAATGACTGTCCTTCAGTCATCGATACTAAAAATAGGCCACCCTACACAGATGATAAAGTCAAGGACAACTCTCAGTCAGAGAACTGGGGGGAGGAGACCCTTCATCTGTGGCAGCCACCACGACAAGATACAGTGGTTCCAGATTATGACACTCAAATGCAATCTAATGCAGAGGAGGGTAATCAAACAGACCCTTGGGACACAGGTCCCTGTCATTTCCCACAGCACCAGGAACCCGAGCGGTTAGATACACCTGGTAGCATACTGATCAGTGGGGATTGTAGTGAGGAGTTGTTGGACCCACAGCATAAGGGCAGAGCAAAACTGATGCTAGAAGTGATAAGGGCAGCACATCAACTAGCTGAGCTCAGTCAAAACACTCCTCCACCAGGGTTGAACAGGATCATAGAGGCTCTTATAGAATCAATCAAGCAACTTGATTCTACCCCAGAGTTAAACCAGACTCTGGAGGGACATGTGAGAAATTGGGAAGGTGCTACAGTGAACACTCTGAGGAGTCATTATTTGACCAGGATGCAGATTGAAATAAATAACATGCCTCAGATGACTATAACAGAGTGGCATGCACCCTTCCTAACAGCAGTAGAATGGGCAAAGAAATCTCTGGCCATGCTGCAACTTGATACCTTAAAAGCAGCAGAGGCCATGATAGAGGCAAGAGTGTGGAAGGTACTAGCCATAGTGTCACTTGTGGGAGAGGCGAGACCCCCACAGCAAGCGGCCTTAACACCAATATATAGGCCTGCAGCAGTAATTATGCTTAATGTCAAAGGAAAGTCCTATCTAGACTTCCAGACTGATCATGACACTGCTCTAGGAGACCAACAGATTAACCAGTCTGAAGTTGACAGCTCTGTGACACCTAACCAGAGACTGCAAGTAGGACAGAGACCTTTGACCCCTCTCACAGTAGGGGCAGGGCATACCTGTTTGGTTAATATCCTACAGCAATGGCGTACACTAGACCAAGCGACCAAGAGACAGAGACCTACTAGGCATGACTCTACACACATGGATTGGACTCTAACCACTAAGACTAAGTGGTTGATTCTAGGGGATGCTAATTTAAGAAACATACACAGGTTTAGATGTCCCCAGCTACAGATTGATAGCTATCCTGGTGCCCATTTTGGCCATGTCCCAGCCCTCATGACCAAAACAACTGTCTGTACGGGGGTCACAAAGGTCATCCTGTCTATGGGGATCAATTGCCATGACTGGATAGACAAACCCACCCTGTACAGACTGATGATTGAAGCGATACAAGCCTTACAAAATCGCTTCCCCCTGGCTCATATCTGGGTGCCCCTGATAAGGTATTCAGAGCATACGTCATATCAATCTGCAGACATGCTTGAATACCTCAATCAAACAATAAGGGAGAGACTGAGACCTATACCCTTGCTGCCATTCTGGCAATTCAAAACACAAGGGGACCATGTCCATTGGACAATGGGTACGGCTCAAAGAATGTTAGAGCATTGGTTGAGACATATCCAATAAGACACATATGCAAAAGGCCCAAACAAATGCTCTTATTCTGTCTCTCTACCTCTCACTCACAGGCCTCAAAGAGGGTAATGATACAGACATATCGGGAACGGAATCGGGGGAGCCATTCTTTTAGTTCATCTCATATGCTCATATAGGCAGCCACTTGAAGGGATAAACGTAGTAGAGGAGCGGCCCTGGTGATGGGACACTCGGTGCAATGCATGCTGAGAGTGCATTGTGGTCTGGCAACAGACCACACCGTGGTCGAGGCCTTTAGCTTCGACTACACCCCTCCCTCTAAACCTAACCCGCCAGATCCTAGCATTGCATCGACTGACCAGCCTCGTTGCTCTCTATACCCAAGGCTTAAGCTGAATTCTAACTCCTTCTGTGGGGTGAAATAAGATGAGATTGGGCAGCAGTGAAATGTAGCTAGTATCTACAATCGTATAGACAAGCGTTAAATAAACCCTCATTACAGGTCAAAACATGACCTTGGATGCCAACAAACTGCATAATACAGTCATGTCTGGCAAAGGTCATGTTTTGACACCACTGTAAGACCATAATCAGGACCTTTAAAAAATGATGCCTATTTTTAAGACACATAACATTGGACATGACTGACATGCAGAATCGGAAGCCCTGCCTGGCCTCCACTCATACACCAAAGCCCTGTTTGGCTTTTCTTAACCACTAGATGGAACCCTAAACCTCTTTAAGACCTAAGTTTATTTTGCCCTCTTAAACCATACTTGACTCAACACCCTGAGGCATAACAGTGTTTAAGATTAGGGGAGAACTTGGGGTACCATACCTGAACCTAAGTCCCTCCCAACACTGTTTGGGTGTTATAAGACAGTGCCTGAACTTAAAGGAGGACTCGAGGCACCATACCTAAGCCTAAGTTCCTCCTAGCACTGCTGGAGAGTCATAAACAGTGTCTCAACTTAATGGAGAACTTAGAAGACCATACCTAAACCTAAGTCCCTCCGAGCACTGTCTACATGTCAGACAGAGTGCCTAAGCCTAACCAGCACTTTATACTGACATAACCACTACCCATCCCTTAACCCATAGCCTAACCAAGCCCATTAGTGCCTAAATTTAACTAAGATTTATAAATTTAATCAAGTACCAGTTGGTAAACATGGCCCCATCCCAACTTAAATACACACCCTAACCCCTCCCATTATTAAGAAAATTGTCACCCTGGCTTAAGCCTAAATAATTGGAACCATTGAATGACGTATATAGTCAATTAGACTGAGGGAGAAAGGCCTAATATTGGTGTCACTGTCTTGACCCTGGGGTCATGGGGTGTGCGAGGAGTCTCTCCTGAGCCCCTGGCGGGGCTTCATGGTTTGGAGACCATGGGGGTGTGCCTGGGTGCTTGGGAGTGGCACACTTACATATCCTGTGATCCATAGGTGTTCAGGCATTGACCCAAGTAGGCATCATAAAGTGTAATAGCATGCCTCAATTTAGAGGCCTAATATTGGTGTCACTGTCTTGACCCTGGGGTCATGGGATATACGAGGAGTCACTCATGAGCATTAATGGGGGCTTCATGGTTGCAGTGATGGAATACATGTGGGCTTAGACCCTGTTGCCCCGAAGTGGCACGATGTACCCGGCCTGATATCATGAAAGTGTACCTGAGTGCTTGTGGGTGACACACTTACGGATTCTGTGATTCAAAGGTGTTCAAACACTGATTCAAGGAGGCATTACATGCTGAAGGCCAAGAATGCCAGGATGAAAAAATGGGAAAGTGTGATTTTCATTGCTCACCTGATGCATAGCACAGGTCCACAATCAAAACACACAGGGATTGGCATGAAAATGTATGGTTAAGAGAGTCGGTAAGGGGCGACCGACCTTGCAAAAAGACACCTACCAACAAAAAAGACACCCTCAAGTTGGAAACAGCCATAACTTGGCGAAAGAATGGAGGATTTTACCCATTTCTTTTTGTGTCTTGTTTACTTTTTTACAAAGTAATTTAATTTCTAATCGAAAAATTTTATAAGAGGTCGAGGATATATGCAAAAGCTGTGCAACGGTGTTAGAGGAAAATACTTTCTCGCTAGAGTGGAGGCTAGCCACGCCCCCCCCGCACAAGTGAAGCTGCGCGCTCTGCGACAGGCTCATTGTGCTTGGGAAACTCGACAAGACCGCATCGCGGCAAAAGCTCTTTTCACCTGGAAACTTCATAGAAAGACCATTTAAGTCACATTTTTCGCCATAAGTCAACTTGGTACACCTGAAGAGATCTGCTAGGATCGAAACGCGTCGTGTTTTAGTTAAGTTGACGACTTCTACGACCTAATTTCCTTGTAGCGTGTTGGAAGAAAGACACACGGACAAGGCCAAGAAAAAGAGCAACAAAGCCCTTATCAGGGCTAAAGAAGAACACCAGCCCTTCTAAGGGCTAAGAACACGCTGGTAGTCAGGCAGGCTCATTCTGAAAAAATCTGCTCAATGGTAATACAGTCTGAGGACTGTTGAGATACAATTGAAGCCAACGTCTGTACCAGGGACACCTGATTGTCCAAAATAAAACAAAAAATAAAAATAAGAATAAGGCAGTCATATAGAGCATCAAATTGACTGGGCAGACATGCCTAAAAAGAGAGTTAAGTCATTTGCACGCCTGGGGTCTAGGGTAGTTACACACCCGCCCAGGGTGCCTCTCACAAGCACGTTGTCATGCCCAGTACCACATTCACTGCAGAGGCCTCCCATAGATGACCAGGCGACAGAGCCTTGGCAACAGCAACATGACAGGGACGAGTTCATGACAGGACAAGAACCACAACATGACATGACAAGGAGAGGTAGAATATTAGAGGTACCCAGACTGGATGCTGCTTGTGGTGAGAATGACTGTCCTTCAGTCATCGATACTAAAAATAGGCCACCCTACACAGATGATAAAGTCAAGGACAACTCTCAGTCAGAGAACTGGGGGGAGGAGACCCTTCATCTGTGGCAGCCACCACGACAAGATACAGTGGTTCCAGATTATGACACTCAAATGCAATCTAATGCAGAGGAGGGTAATCAAACAGACCCTTGGGACACAGGTCCCTGTCATTTCCCACAGCACCAGGAACCCGAGCGGTTAGATACACCTGGTAGCATACTGATCAGTGGGGATTGTAGTGAGGAGTTGTTGGACCCACAGCATAAGGGCAGAGCAAAACTGATGCTAGAAGTGATAAGGGCAGCACATCAACTAGCTGAGCTCAGTCAAAACACTCCTCCACCAGGGTTGAACAGGATCATAGAGGCTCTTATAGAATCAATCAAGCAACTTGATTCTACCCCAGAGTTAAACCAGACTCTGGAGGGACATGTGAGAAATTGGGAAGGTGCTACAGTGAACACTCTGAGGAGTCATTATTTGACCAGGATGCAGATTGAAATAAATAACATGCCTCAGATGACTATAACAGAGTGGCATGCACCCTTCCTAACAGCAGTAGAATGGGCAAAGAAATCTCTGGCCATGCTGCAACTTGATACCTTAAAAGCAGCAGAGGCCATGATAGAGGCAAGAGTGTGGAAGGTACTAGCCATAGTGTCACTTGTGGGAGAGGCGAGACCCCCACAGCAAGCGGCCTTAACACCAATATATAGGCCTGCAGCAGTAATTATGCTTAATGTCAAAGGAAAGTCCTATCTAGACTTCCAGACTGATCATGACACTGCTCTAGGAGACCAACAGATTAACCAGTCTGAAGTTGACAGCTCTGTGACACCTAACCAGAGACTGCAAGTAGGACAGAGACCTTTGACCCCTCTCACAGTAGGGGCAGGGCATACCTGTTTGGTTAATATCCTACAGCAATGGCGTACACTAGACCAAGCGACCAAGAGACAGAGACCTACTAGGCATGACTCTACACACATGGATTGGACTCTAACCACTAAGACTAAGTGGTTGATTCTAGGGGATGCTAATTTAAGAAACATACACAGGTTTAGATGTCCCCAGCTACAGATTGATAGCTATCCTGGTGCCCATTTTGGCCATGTCCCAGCCCTCATGACCAAAACAACTGTCTGTACGGGGGTCACAAAGGTCATCCTGTCTATGGGGATCAATTGCCATGACTGGATAGACAAACCCACCCTGTACAGACTGATGATTGAAGCGATACAAGCCTTACAAAATCGCTTCCCCCTGGCTCATATCTGGGTGCCCCTGATAAGGTATTCAGAGCATACGTCATATCAATCTGCAGACATGCTTGAATACCTCAATCAAACAATAAGGGAGAGACTGAGACCTATACCCTTGCTGCCATTCTGGCAATTCAAAACACAAGGGGACCATGTCCATTGGACAATGGGTACGGCTCAAAGAATGTTAGAGCATTGGTTGAGACATATCCAATAAGACACATATGCAAAAGGCCCAAACAAATGCTCTTATTCTGTCTCTCTACCTCTCACTCACAGGCCTCAAAGAGGGTAATGATACAGACATATCGGGAACGGAATCGGGGGAGCCATTCTTTTAGTTCATCTCATATGCTCATATAGGCAGCCACTTGAAGGGATAAACGTAGTAGAGGAGCGGCCCTGGTGATGGGACACTCGGTGCAATGCATGCTGAGAGTGCATTGTGGTCTGGCAACAGACCACACCGTGGTCGAGGCCTTTAGCTTCGACTACACCCCTCCCTCTAAACCTAACCCGCCAGATCCTAGCATTGCATCGACTGACCAGCCTCGTTGCTCTCTATACCCAAGGCTTAAGCTGAATTCTAACTCCTTCTGTGGGGTGAAATAAGATGAGATTGGGCAGCAGTGAAATGTAGCTAGTATCTACAATCGTATAGACAAGCGTTAAATAAACCCTCATTACAGGTCAAAACATGACCTTGGATGCCAACAAACTGCATAATACAGTCATGTCTGGCAAAGGTCATGTTTTGACACCACTGTAAGACCATAATCAGGACCTTTAAAAAATGATGCCTATTTTTAAGACACATAACATTGGACATGACTGACATGCAGAATCGGAAGCCCTGCCTGGCCTCCACTCATACACCAAAGCCCTGTTTGGCTTTTCTTAACCACTAGATGGAACCCTAAACCTCTTTAAGACCTAAGTTTATTTTGCCCTCTTAAACCATACTTGACTCAACACCCTGAGGCATAACAGTGTTTAAGATTAGGGGAGAACTTGGGGTACCATACCTGAACCTAAGTCCCTCCCAACACTGTTTGGGTGTTATAAGACAGTGCCTGAACTTAAAGGAGGACTCGAGGCACCATACCTAAGCCTAAGTTCCTCCTAGCACTGCTGGAGAGTCATAAACAGTGTCTCAACTTAATGGAGAACTTAGAAGACCATACCTAAACCTAAGTCCCTCCGAGCACTGTCTACATGTCAGACAGAGTGCCTAAGCCTAACCAGCACTTTATACTGACATAACCACTACCCATCCCTTAACCCATAGCCTAACCAAGCCCATTAGTGCCTAAATTTAACTAAGATTTATAAATTTAATCAAGTACCAGTTGGTAAACATGGCCCCATCCCAACTTAAATACACACCCTAACCCCTCCCATTATTAAGAAAATTGTCACCCTGGCTTAAGCCTAAATAATTGGAACCATTGAATGACGTATATAGTCAATTAGACTGAGGGAGAAAGGCCTAATATTGGTGTCACTGTCTTGACCCTGGGGTCATGGGGTGTGCGAGGAGTCTCTCCTGAGCCCCTGGGGGGGCTTCATGGTTTGGAGACCATGGGGGTGTGCCTGGGTGCTTGGGAGTGGCACACTTACATATCCTGTGATCCATAGGTGTTCAGGCATTGACCCAAGTAGGCATCATAAAGTGTAATAGCATGCCTCAATTTAGAGGCCTAATATTGGTGTCACTGTCTTGACCCTGGGGTCATGGGATATACGAGGAGTCACTCATGAGCATTAATGGGGGCTTCATGGTTGCAGTGATGGAATACATGTGGGCTTAGACCCTGTTGCCCCGAAGTGGCACGATGTACCCGGCCTGATATCATGAAAGTGTACCTGAGTGCTTGTGGGTGACACACTTACGGATTCTGTGATTCAAAGGTGTTCAAACACTGATTCAAGGAGGCATTACATGCTGAAGGCCAAGAATGCCAGGATGAAAAAATGGGAAAGTGTGATTTTCATTGCTCACCTGATGCATAGCACAGGTCCACAATCAAAACACACAGGGATTGGCATGAAAATGTATGGTTAAGAGAGTCGGTAAGGGGCGACCGACCTTGCAAAAAGACACCTACCAACAAAAAAGACACCCTCAAGTTGGAAACAGCCATAACTTGGCGAAAGAATGGAGGATTTTACCCATTTCTTTTTGTGTCTTGTTTACTTTTTTACAAAGTAATTTAATTTCTAATCGAAAAATTTTATAAGAGGTCGAGGATATATGCAAAAGCTGTGCAACGGTGTTAGAGGAAAATACTTTCTCGCTAGAGTGGAGGCTAGCCACGCCCCCCCCGCACAAGTGAAGCTGCGCGCTCTGCGACAGGCTCATTGTGCTTGGGAAACTCGACAAGACCGCATCGCGGCAAAAGCTCTTTTCACCTGGAAACTTCATAGAAAGACCATTTAAGTCACATTTTTCGCCATAAGTCAACTTGGTACACCTGAAGAGATCTGCTAGGATCGAAACGCGTCGTGTTTTAGTTAAGTTGACGACTTCTACGACCTAATTTCCTTGTAGCGTGTTGGAAGAAAGACACACGGACAAGGCCAAGAAAAAGAGCAACAAAGCCCTTATCAGGGCTAAAGAAGAACACCAGCCCTTCTAAGGGCTAAGAACACGCTGGTAGTCAGGCAGGCTCATTCTGAAAAAATCTGCTCAATGGTAATACAGTCTGAGGACTGTTGAGATACAATTGAAGCCAACGTCTGTACCAGGGACACCTGATTGTCCAAAATAAAACAAAAAATAAAAATAAGAATAAGGCAGTCATATAGAGCATCAAATTGACTGGGCAGACATGCCTAAAAAGAGAGTTAAGTCATTTGCACGCCTGGGGTCTAGGGTAGTTACACACCCGCCCAGGGTGCCTCTCACAAGCACGTTGTCATGCCCAGTACCACATTCACTGCAGAGGCCTCCCATAGATGACCAGGCGACAGAGCCTTGGCAACAGCAACATGACAGGGACGAGTTCATGACAGGACAAGAACCACAACATGACATGACAAGGAGAGGTAGAATATTAGAGGTACCCAGACTGGATGCTGCTTGTGGTGAGAATGACTGTCCTTCAGTCATCGATACTAAAAATAGGCCACCCTACACAGATGATAAAGTCAAGGACAACTCTCAGTCAGAGAACTGGGGGGAGGAGACCCTTCATCTGTGGCAGCCACCACGACAAGATACAGTGGTTCCAGATTATGACACTCAAATGCAATCTAATGCAGAGGAGGGTAATCAAACAGACCCTTGGGACACAGGTCCCTGTCATTTCCCACAGCACCAGGAACCCGAGCGGTTAGATACACCTGGTAGCATACTGATCAGTGGGGATTGTAGTGAGGAGTTGTTGGACCCACAGCATAAGGGCAGAGCAAAACTGATGCTAGAAGTGATAAGGGCAGCACATCAACTAGCTGAGCTCAGTCAAAACACTCCTCCACCAGGGTTGAACAGGATCATAGAGGCTCTTATAGAATCAATCAAGCAACTTGATTCTACCCCAGAGTTAAACCAGACTCTGGAGGGACATGTGAGAAATTGGGAAGGTGCTACAGTGAACACTCTGAGGAGTCATTATTTGACCAGGATGCAGATTGAAATAAATAACATGCCTCAGATGACTATAACAGAGTGGCATGCACCCTTCCTAACAGCAGTAGAATGGGCAAAGAAATCTCTGGCCATGCTGCAACTTGATACCTTAAAAGCAGCAGAGGCCATGATAGAGGCAAGAGTGTGGAAGGTACTAGCCATAGTGTCACTTGTGGGAGAGGCGAGACCCCCACAGCAAGCGGCCTTAACACCAATATATAGGCCTGCAGCAGTAATTATGCTTAATGTCAAAGGAAAGTCCTATCTAGACTTCCAGACTGATCATGACACTGCTCTAGGAGACCAACAGATTAACCAGTCTGAAGTTGACAGCTCTGTGACACCTAACCAGAGACTGCAAGTAGGACAGAGACCTTTGACCCCTCTCACAGTAGGGGCAGGGCATACCTGTTTGGTTAATATCCTACAGCAATGGCGTACACTAGACCAAGCGACCAAGAGACAGAGACCTACTAGGCATGACTCTACACACATGGATTGGACTCTAACCACTAAGACTAAGTGGTTGATTCTAGGGGATGCTAATTTAAGAAACATACACAGGTTTAGATGTCCCCAGCTACAGATTGATAGCTATCCTGGTGCCCATTTTGGCCATGTCCCAGCCCTCATGACCAAAACAACTGTCTGTACGGGGGTCACAAAGGTCATCCTGTCTATGGGGATCAATTGCCATGACTGGATAGACAAACCCACCCTGTACAGACTGATGATTGAAGCGATACAAGCCTTACAAAATCGCTTCCCCCTGGCTCATATCTGGGTGCCCCTGATAAGGTATTCAGAGCATACGTCATATCAATCTGCAGACATGCTTGAATACCTCAATCAAACAATAAGGGAGAGACTGAGACCTATACCCTTGCTGCCATTCTGGCAATTCAAAACACAAGGGGACCATGTCCATTGGACAATGGGTACGGCTCAAAGAATGTTAGAGCATTGGTTGAGACATATCCAATAAGACACATATGCAAAAGGCCCAAACAAATGCTCTTATTCTGTCTCTCTACCTCTCACTCACAGGCCTCAAAGAGGGTAATGATACAGACATATCGGGAACGGAATCGGGGGAGCCATTCTTTTAGTTCATCTCATATGCTCATATAGGCAGCCACTTGAAGGGATAAACGTAGTAGAGGAGCGGCCCTGGTGATGGGACACTCGGTGCAATGCATGCTGAGAGTGCATTGTGGTCTGGCAACAGACCACACCGTGGTCGAGGCCTTTAGCTTCGACTACACCCCTCCCTCTAAACCTAACCCGCCAGATCCTAGCATTGCATCGACTGACCAGCCTCGTTGCTCTCTATACCCAAGGCTTAAGCTGAATTCTAACTCCTTCTGTGGGGTGAAATAAGATGAGATTGGGCAGCAGTGAAATGTAGCTAGTATCTACAATCGTATAGACAAGCGTTAAATAAACCCTCATTACAGGTCAAAACATGACCTTGGATGCCAACAAACTGCATAATACAGTCATGTCTGGCAAAGGTCATGTTTTGACACCACTGTAAGACCATAATCAGGACCTTTAAAAAATGATGCCTATTTTTAAGACACATAACATTGGACATGACTGACATGCAGAATCGGAAGCCCTGCCTGGCCTCCACTCATACACCAAAGCCCTGTTTGGCTTTTCTTAACCACTAGATGGAACCCTAAACCTCTTTAAGACCTAAGTTTATTTTGCCCTCTTAAACCATACTTGACTCAACACCCTGAGGCATAACAGTGTTTAAGATTAGGGGAGAACTTGGGGTACCATACCTGAACCTAAGTCCCTCCCAACACTGTTTGGGTGTTATAAGACAGTGCCTGAACTTAAAGGAGGACTCGAGGCACCATACCTAAGCCTAAGTTCCTCCTAGCACTGCTGGAGAGTCATAAACAGTGTCTCAACTTAATGGAGAACTTAGAAGACCATACCTAAACCTAAGTCCCTCCGAGCACTGTCTACATGTCAGACAGAGTGCCTAAGCCTAACCAGCACTTTATACTGACATAACCACTACCCATCCCTTAACCCATAGCCTAACCAAGCCCATTAGTGCCTAAATTTAACTAAGATTTATAAATTTAATCAAGTACCAGTTGGTAAACATGGCCCCATCCCAACTTAAATACACACCCTAACCCCTCCCATTATTAAGAAAATTGTCACCCTGGCTTAAGCCTAAATAATTGGAACCATTGAATGACGTATATAGTCAATTAGACTGAGGGAGAAAGGCCTAATATTGGTGTCACTGTCTTGACCCTGGGGTCATGGGGTGTGCGAGGAGTCTCTCCTGAGCCCCTGGGGGGGCTTCATGGTTTGGAGACCATGGGGGTGTGCCTGGGTGCTTGGGAGTGGCACACTTACATATCCTGTGATCCATAGGTGTTCAGGCATTGACCCAAGTAGGCATCATAAAGTGTAATAGCATGCCTCAATTTAGAGGCCTAATATTGGTGTCACTGTCTTGACCCTGGGGTCATGGGATATACGAGGAGTCACTCATGAGCATTAATGGGGGCTTCATGGTTGCAGTGATGGAATACATGTGGGCTTAGACCCTGTTGCCCCGAAGTGGCACGATGTACCCGGCCTGATATCATGAAAGTGTACCTGAGTGCTTGTGGGTGACACACTTACGGATTCTGTGATTCAAAGGTGTTCAAACACTGATTCAAGGAGGCATTACATGCTGAAGGCCAAGAATGCCAGGATGAAAAAATGGGAAAGTGTGATTTTCATTGCTCACCTGATGCATAGCACAGGTCCACAATCAAAACACACAGGGATTGGCATGAAAATGTATGGTTAAGAGAGTCGGTAAGGGGCGACCGACCTTGCAAAAAGACACCTACCAACAAAAAAGACACCCTCAAGTTGGAAACAGCCATAACTTGGCGAAAGAATGGAGGATTTTACCCATTTCTTTTTGTGTCTTGTTTACTTTTTTACAAAGTAATTTAATTTCTAATCGAAAAATTTTATAAGAGGTCGAGGATATATGCAAAAGCTGTGCAACGGTGTTAGAGGAAAATACTTTCTCGCTAGAGTGGAGGCTAGCCACGCCCCCCCCGCACAAGTGAAGCTGCGCGCTCTGCGACAGGCTCATTGTGCTTGGGAAACTCGACAAGACCGCATCGCGGCAAAAGCTCTTTTCACCTGGAAACTTCATAGAAAGACCATTTAAGTCACATTTTTCGCCATAAGTCAACTTGGTACACCTGAAGAGATCTGCTAGGATCGAAACGCGTCGTGTTTTAGTTAAGTTGACGACTTCTACGACCTAATTTCCTTGTAGCGTGTTGGAAGAAAGACACACGGACAAGGCCAAGAAAAAGAGCAACAAAGCCCTTATCAGGGCTAAAGAAGAACACCAGCCCTTCTAAGGGCTAAGAACACGCTGGTAGTCAGGCAGGCTCATTCTGAAAAAATCTGCTCAATGGTAATACAGTCTGAGGACTGTTGAGATACAATTGAAGCCAACGTCTGTACCAGGGACACCTGATTGTCCAAAATAAAACAAAAAATAAAAATAAGAATAAGGCAGTCATATAGAGCATCAAATTGACTGGGCAGACATGCCTAAAAAGAGAGTTAAGTCATTTGCACGCCTGGGGTCTAGGGTAGTTACACACCCGCCCAGGGTGCCTCTCACAAGCACGTTGTCATGCCCAGTACCACATTCACTGCAGAGGCCTCCCATAGATGACCAGGCGACAGAGCCTTGGCAACAGCAACATGACAGGGACGAGTTCATGACAGGACAAGAACCACAACATGACATGACAAGGAGAGGTAGAATATTAGAGGTACCCAGACTGGATGCTGCTTGTGGTGAGAATGACTGTCCTTCAGTCATCGATACTAAAAATAGGCCACCCTACACAGATGATAAAGTCAAGGACAACTCTCAGTCAGAGAACTGGGGGGAGGAGACCCTTCATCTGTGGCAGCCACCACGACAAGATACAGTGGTTCCAGATTATGACACTCAAATGCAATCTAATGCAGAGGAGGGTAATCAAACAGACCCTTGGGACACAGGTCCCTGTCATTTCCCACAGCACCAGGAACCCGAGCGGTTAGATACACCTGGTAGCATACTGATCAGTGGGGATTGTAGTGAGGAGTTGTTGGACCCACAGCATAAGGGCAGAGCAAAACTGATGCTAGAAGTGATAAGGGCAGCACATCAACTAGCTGAGCTCAGTCAAAACACTCCTCCACCAGGGTTGAACAGGATCATAGAGGCTCTTATAGAATCAATCAAGCAACTTGATTCTACCCCAGAGTTAAACCAGACTCTGGAGGGACATGTGAGAAATTGGGAAGGTGCTACAGTGAACACTCTGAGGAGTCATTATTTGACCAGGATGCAGATTGAAATAAATAACATGCCTCAGATGACTATAACAGAGTGGCATGCACCCTTCCTAACAGCAGTAGAATGGGCAAAGAAATCTCTGGCCATGCTGCAACTTGATACCTTAAAAGCAGCAGAGGCCATGATAGAGGCAAGAGTGTGGAAGGTACTAGCCATAGTGTCACTTGTGGGAGAGGCGAGACCCCCACAGCAAGCGGCCTTAACACCAATATATAGGCCTGCAGCAGTAATTATGCTTAATGTCAAAGGAAAGTCCTATCTAGACTTCCAGACTGATCATGACACTGCTCTAGGAGACCAACAGATTAACCAGTCTGAAGTTGACAGCTCTGTGACACCTAACCAGAGACTGCAAGTAGGACAGAGACCTTTGACCCCTCTCACAGTAGGGGCAGGGCATACCTGTTTGGTTAATATCCTACAGCAATGGCGTACACTAGACCAAGCGACCAAGAGACAGAGACCTACTAGGCATGACTCTACACACATGGATTGGACTCTAACCACTAAGACTAAGTGGTTGATTCTAGGGGATGCTAATTTAAGAAACATACACAGGTTTAGATGTCCCCAGCTACAGATTGATAGCTATCCTGGTGCCCATTTTGGCCATGTCCCAGCCCTCATGACCAAAACAACTGTCTGTACGGGGGTCACAAAGGTCATCCTGTCTATGGGGATCAATTGCCATGACTGGATAGACAAACCCACCCTGTACAGACTGATGATTGAAGCGATACAAGCCTTACAAAATCGCTTCCCCCTGGCTCATATCTGGGTGCCCCTGATAAGGTATTCAGAGCATACGTCATATCAATCTGCAGACATGCTTGAATACCTCAATCAAACAATAAGGGAGAGACTGAGACCTATACCCTTGCTGCCATTCTGGCAATTCAAAACACAAGGGGACCATGTCCATTGGACAATGGGTACGGCTCAAAGAATGTTAGAGCATTGGTTGAGACATATCCAATAAGACACATATGCAAAAGGCCCAAACAAATGCTCTTATTCTGTCTCTCTACCTCTCACTCACAGGCCTCAAAGAGGGTAATGATACAGACATATCGGGAACGGAATCGGGGGAGCCATTCTTTTAGTTCATCTCATATGCTCATATAGGCAGCCACTTGAAGGGATAAACGTAGTAGAGGAGCGGCCCTGGTGATGGGACACTCGGTGCAATGCATGCTGAGAGTGCATTGTGGTCTGGCAACAGACCACACCGTGGTCGAGGCCTTTAGCTTCGACTACACCCCTCCCTCTAAACCTAACCCTAACCCTAACCCTAACCCTAACCCTAACCCAAAACCTAACCCTGGTGTCAATACTCTGATTTTGGGAAAAAAAAATCAGACAGAGTGTTGAGACCAGAGAGGCTAAGACCGCATTGACTCAGTGCGGTATTCAGCCTCTCTGGTGTCAATACTCTGATTTTGGGAAAAAAAAAAAAAATCCAAAATCAGACAGAGTGTTGACACCAGAGAGGCTAAAACTGCATTGAATCAGTGTGCTATACAGCCTCTCTGGTGTCAAGTCTGATTTTGGGAAAAAAAAAATCCAAAATCAGACAGAGTGTTGAGACCAGAGAGGCTAAGACCGCATTGACTCAGTGCGGTATTCAGCCTCTCTGGTGTCAATACTCTGATTTTGGGAAAAAAAAAAAAAAAAATCCAAAATCAGACAGAGTGTTGAGACCAGAGAGGCTAAGACCGCATTGACTCAGTGCGGTATTCAGCCTCTCTGGTGTCAATACGCTGATTTTGGGGAAAAAAAAAAAAAAAATCCAAAATCAGACAGAGTGTTGACACCAGAGAGGCTAAAACTGCATTGAATGAGTGTGCTATACAGCCTCTCTGGTGTCAATACTCTGTCTGATTTTGGGAGAAAAAAAAATCCAAAATCAGACAGAGTGTTGAGACCAGAGAGGCTAAGACCGCATTGACTCAGTGCGGTATTCAGCCTCTCTGGTGTCAATACTCTGATTTTGGGAAAGAAAAAAAAAATCCAAAATCAGACAGAGTGTTGACACCAGAGAGGCTAAAACTGCATTGAATCAGTGTGCTATACAGCCTCTCTGGTGTCAGGTCTGATTTTGGGAAAAAAAAAAAAAAATCCAAAATCAGACAGAGTGTTGAGACCAGAGAGGCTAAGACCGCATTGACTCAGTGCGGTATTCAGCCTCTCTGGTGTCAATACTCTGATTTTGGGAAAGAAAAAAAAAATCCAAAATCAGACAGAGTGTTGACACCAGAGAGGCTAAAACTGCATTGAATCAGTGTGCTATACAGCCTCTCTGGTGTCAAGTCTGATTTTGGGGAAAAAAAAAAATCCAAAATCAGACAGAGTGTTGAGACCAGAGAGGCTAAGACCGCATTGACTCAGTGCGGTATTCAGCCTCTCTGGTGTCAATACTCTGATTTTGGGAAAGAAAAAAAAAATCCAAAATCAGACAGATTGTTGAGACCATAGAGCCTAAGACCGCATTGACTCAGTGCGGTATTCAGCCTCTCTGGTGTCAATACTCTGATTTTGGGGGGAAAAAAAAAAAATCCAAAATCAGACAGAGTGTTGACACCAGAGAGGCTAAAACTGCATTGAATCAGTGTGCTATACAGCCTCTCTGGTGTCAATACTCTGTCTGATTTTGGGAAAAAAAAAATCCAAAATCAGACAGAGTGTTGAGACCAGAGAGGCTAAGACCGCATTGACTCAGTGCGGTATTCAGCCTCTCTGGTGTCAATACTCTGATTTTGGGAAAAAAAAAAAAAAAATCCAAAATCAGACAGAGTGTTGAGACCAGAGAGGCTAAGACCGCATTGACTCAGTGCGGTATTCAGCCTCTCTGGTGTCAATACGCTGATTTTGGGAAAAAAAAAAAAAAATCCAAAATCAGACAGAGTGTTGACACCAGAGAGGCTAAAACTGCATTGAATCAGTGTGCTATACAGCCTCTCTGGTGTCAAGTCTGATTTTGGGAAAAAAAAAAAAAAATCCAAAATCAGACAGAGTGTTGAGACCAGAGAGGCTAAGACCGCATTGACTCAGTGCGGTATTCAGCCTCTCTGGTGTCAATACTCTGATTTTGGGAAAGAAAAAAAAAATCCAAAATCAGACAGAGTGTTGACACCAGAGAGGCTAAAACTGCATTGAATCAGTGTGCTATACAGCCTCTCTGGTGTCAAGTCTGATTTTGGGAAAAAAAAAAAATCCAAAATCAGACAGAGTGTTGAGACCAGAGAGGCTAAGACCGCATTGACTCAGTGCGGTATTCAGCCTCTCTGGTGTCAATACTCTGATTTTGGGAAAGAAAAAAAAAATCCAAAATCAGACAGATTGTTGAGACCATAGAGCCTAAGACCGCATTGACTCAGTGCGGTATTCAGCCTCTCTGGTGTCAATACTCTGATTTTGGGAAAGAAAAAAAAAATCCAAAATCAGACAGAGTGTTGACACCAGAGAGGCTAAAACTGCATTGAATCAGTGTGCTATACAGCCTCTCTGGTGTCAAGTCTGATTTTGGGAAAAAAAAAAAATCCAAAATCAGACAGAGTGTTGAGACCAGAGAGGCTAAGACCGCATTGACTCAGTGCGGTATTCAGCCTCTCTGGTGTCAATACTCTGATTTTGGGGGAAAAAAAAAAAAATCCAAAATCAGACAGAGTGTTGACACCAGAGAGGCTAAAACTGCATTGAATCAGTGTGCTATACAGCCTCTCTGGTGTCAAGTCTGATTTTGGGAAAAAAAAAAAAAATCCAAAATCAGACAGAGTGTTGAGACCAGAGAGGCTAAGACCGCATTGACTCAGTGCGGTATTCAGCCTCTCTGGTGTCAATACTCTGATTTTGGGAAAAAAAAAAAATCCAAAATCAGACAGAGTGTTGAGACCAGAGAGGCTAAGACCGCATTGACTCAGTGCGGTATTCAGCCTCTCTGGTGTCAATCCTCTGTCTGATTTTGGAAGAAAGAAAAAAAATCCAAAATCAGACAGTGTTGAGACCAGAGAGGCATTGACTCAGTGCGGTATTTAGCCTCTCTGGTGTCAATACTCTGTCTGATTTGGGGAGATTTTTTTTTTTTTCCAAAATCAGACAGAGTGTTGAGACCAGAGAGGCTAAGACCGCATTGACTCAGTGCAGTATTCAGCCTCTCTGGTGTCAAGACTGATTTTGGGAAGAAAAAAAAAAATCAAAAATCAGACAGAGTGTTGAGACCAGAGAGCCTAAGACCGCATTGACTCAGTGCGGTATTCAGCCTCTCTGGTGTCAATACTCTGATTTTTGGGGGGGGGGAAAAAAAATCCAAAATCAGACAGAGTGTTGAGACCAGAGAGGCTAAGACTGCATTGACTCAGTGCGGTAATCAGCCTCTCTGGTGTCAAGTCTGATTTTGGGAGAAAAAAAAATCCAAAATCAGACAGAGTGTTGAGACCAGAGAGGCTAAGACCGCATTGACTCAGTGCGGTATTCAGCCTCTCTGGTGTCAAGTCTGATTTTGGGAAGAAAAAAAAAAATCCAAAATCAGACAGAGTGTTGAGACCAGAGAGGCTAAGACCGCATTGACTCAGTGTGCTATACAGCCTCTCTGGTGTCAATACTCTGTCTGATTTTGGGTTTTTATTTTTATTTTTTCCAAAATCAGACAGAGTGTTGAGACCAGAGAGGCTAAGACCGCATTGACTCAGTGCGGTATTCAGCCTCTCTGGTGTCAATCCTCTGTCTGATTTTGGAAGAAAGAAAAAAAATCCAAAATCAGACAGTGTTGAGACCAGAGAGGCATTGACTCAGTGCGGTATTCAGCCTCTCTGGTGTCAATACTCTGTCTGATTTGGGGAGATTTTTTTTTTTTTCCAAAATCAGACAGAGTGTTGAGACCAGAGAGGCTAAGACCGCATTGACTCAGTGCAGTATTCAGCCTCTCTGGTGTCAAGACTGATTTTGGGAAGAAAAAAAAAAATCAAAAATCAGACAGAGTGTTGAGACCAGAGAGCCTAAGACCGCATTGACTCAGTGCGGTATTCAGCCTCTCTGGTGTCAATACTCTGATTTTTGGGGGGGGGGGGGGGGAAATCCAAAATCAGACAGAGTGTTGAGACCAGAGAGGCTAAGACTGCATTGACTCAGTGCGGTAATCAGCCTCTCTGGTGTCAAGTCTGATTTTGGGAAAAAAAAAATCCAAAATCAGACAGAGTGTTGAGACCAGAGAGGCTAAGACCGCATTGACTCAGTGCGGTATTCAGCCTCTCTGGTGTCAAGTCTGATTTTGGGAAGAAAAAAAAAATCCAAAATCAGACAGAGTGTTGAGACCAGAGAGGCTAAGACCGCATTGACTCAGTGTGCTATACAGCCTCTCTGGTGTCAATACTCTGTCTGATTTTGGGTTTTTATTTTTATTTTTTCCAAAATCAGACAGAGTGTTGAGACCAGAGAGGCTAAGACCGCATTGACTCAGTGCGGTATTCAGCCTCTCTGGTGTCAATCCTCTGTCTGATTTTGGAAGAAAGAAAAAAAATCCAAAATCAGACAGTGTTGAGACCAGAGAGGCATTGACTCAGTGCGGTATTCAGCCTCTCTGGTGTCAATACTCTGTCTGATTTGGGGAGATTTTTTTTTTTTCCCAAAATCAGACAGAGTGTTGAGACCAGAGAGGCTAAGACCGCATTGACTCAGTGCAGTATTCAGCCTCTCTGGTGTCAAGACTGATTTTGGGAAGAAAAAAAAAAATCAAAAATCAGACAGAGTGTTGAGACCAGAGAGCCTAAGACAGCATTGACTCAGTGCGGTATTCAGCCTCTCTGGTGTCAATACTCTGATTTTGGGAAAAAAAAAAAAAAATCCAAAATCAGACAGAGTGTTGAGACCAGAGAGGCTAAGACCGCATTGACTCAGTGCGGTATTCAGCCTCTCTGGTGTCAATACTCTGATTTTGGGAAAAAAAAAAAAAATCCAAAATCAGACAGAGTGTTGACACCAGAGAGGCTAAAACTGCATTGAATCAGTGTGCTATACAGCCTCTCTGGTGTCAAGTCTGATTTTGGGAAAAAAAAAATCCAAAATCAGACAGAGTGTTGAGACCAGAGAGGCTAAGACCGCATTGACTCAGTGCGGTATTCAGCCTCTCTGGTGTCAATACTCTGATTTTGGGAAAAAAAAAAAAAAAATCCAAAATCAGACAGAGTGTTGAGACCAGAGAGGCTAAGACCGCATTGACTCAGTGCGGTATTCAGCCTCTCTGGTGTCAATACGCTGATTTTGGGAAAAAAAAAAAAAAATCCAAAATCAGACAGAGTGTTGACACCAGAGAGGCTAAAACTGCATTGAATCAGTGTGCTATACAGCCTCTCTGGTGTCAAGTCTGATTTTGGGAAAAAAAAAAAAAAAAATCCAAAATCAGACAGAGTGTTGACACCAGAGAGGCTAAAACTGCATTGAATCAGTGTGCTATACAGCCTCTCTGGTGTCAAGTCTGATTTTGGGAAAAAAAAAAAAATCCAAAATCAGACAGAGTGTTGAGACCAGAGAGGCTAAGACTGCATTGACTCAGTGCGGTATTCAGCCTCTCTGGTCTCAAGTCTGATTTTAGGAAGAAAAAAAAAATCCAAAAGTAGACAGAGTGTTGAGACCAGAGAGGCTAAGACCGCATTGACTCAGTGCGGTATTCAGCCTCTCTGGTGTCAATACTCTGATTTTGGGAAAGAAAAAAAAAAATCCAAAATCAGACAGAGTGTTGAGACCAGAGAGGCTAAGACCGCATTGACTCAGTGCGGTATTCAGCCTCTCTGGTGTCAATACTCTGATTTTTTGGGGGGGAAAAAAAAAATCCAAAATCAGACAGAGTGTTGAGACCAGAGAGGCTAAGACTGCATTGACTCAGTGCGGTATTCAGCCTCTCTGGTGTCAAGTCTGATTTTGGGAAAAAAAAAATCCAAAATCAGACAGAGTGTTGAGACCAGAGAGGCTAAGACCGCATTGACTCAGTGCGGTATTCAGCCTCTCTGGTGTCAATCCTCTGTCTGATTTTGGAAGAAAGAAAAAAAATCCAAAATCAGACAGTGTTGAGACCAGAGAGGCATTGACTCAGTGCGGTATTCAGCCTCTCTGGTGTCAATACTCTGTCTGATTTGGGGAGATTTTTTTTTTTTTTCCAAAATCAGACAGAGTGTTGAGACCAGAGAGGCTAAGACCGCATTGACTCAGTGCAGTATTCAGCCTCTCTGGTGTCAAGACTGATTTTGGGAAGAAAAAAAAAATCAAAAATCAGACAGAGTGTTGAGACCAGAGAGCCTAAGACCGCATTGACTCAGTGCGGTATTCAGCCTCTCTGGTGTCAATACTCTGATTTTGGGAAAAAAAAAAAAAATCCAAAATCAGACAGAGTGTTGAGACCAGAGAGGCTAAGACCGCATTGACTCAGTGCGGTATTCAGCCTCTCTGGTGTCAATACTCTGATTTTGGGGGAAAAAAAAAAAAATCCAAAATCAGACAGAGTGTTGACACCAGAGACGCTAAAACTGCATTGAATCAGTGTGCTATACAGCCTCTCTGGTGTCAAGTCTGATTTTGGGAAAAAAAAAAAATCCAAAATCAGACAGAGTGTTGAGACCAGAGAGGCTAAGACCGCATTGACTCAGTGCGGTATTCAGCCTCTCTGGTGTCAATACTCTGATTTTGGGAAAGAAAAAAAAAATCCAAAATCAGACAGATTGTTGAGACCATAGAGCCTAAGACCGCATTGACTCAGTGCGGTATTCAGCCTCTCTGGTGTCAATACTCTGATTTTGGGGAAAAAAAAAAAAAATCCAAAATCAGACAGAGTGTTGACACCAGAGAGGCTAAAACTGCATTGAATCAGTGTGCTATACAGCCTCTCTGGTGTCAATACTCTGTCTGATTTTGGGGAAAAAAAAATCCAAAATCAGACAGAGTGTTGAGACCAGAGAGGCTAAGACCGCATTGACTCAGTGCGGTATTCAGCCTCTCTGGTGTCAAGTCTGATTTTGGGAAGAAAAAAAAAATCCAAAATCAGACAGAGTGTTGAGACCAGAGAGGCTAAGACCGCATTGACTCAGTGCGGTATTCAGCCTCTCTGGTGTCAATCCTCTGTCTGATTTTGGAAGAAAGAAAAAAAATCCAAAATCAGACAGTGTTGAGACCAGAGAGGCATTGACTCAGTGCGGTATTCAGCCTCTCTGGTGTCAATACTCTGTCTGATTTGGGGAGATTTTTTTTTTTTTCCAAAATCAGACAGTGTTGAGACCAGAGAGGCTAAGACCGCATTGACTCAGTGCAGTATTCAGCCTCTCTGGTGTCAAGACTGATTTTGGGAAGAAAAAAAAAAATCAAAAATCAGACAGAGTGTTGAGACCAGAGAGCCTAAGACCGCATTGACTCAGTGCGGTATTCAGCCTCTCTGGTGTCAATACTCTGATTTTGGGAAAAAAAAAAAAAAATCCAAAATCAGACAGAGTGTTGAGACCAGAGAGGCTAAGACCGCATTGACTCAGTGCGGTATTCAGCCTCTCTGGTGTCAATACTCTGATTTTGGGAAAAAAAAAAAAAAATCCAAAATCAGACAGAGTGTTGACACCAGAGAGGCTAAAACTGCATTGAATCAGTGTGCTATACAGCCTCTCTGGTGTCAAGTCTGATTTTGGGAAAAAAAAAAAAATCCAAAATCAGACAGAGTGTTGAGACCAGAGAGGCTAAGACCGCATTGACTCAGTGCGGTATTCAGCCTCTCTGGTGTCAATACTCTGATTTTGGGAAAAAAAAAATCCAAAATCAGACAGAGTGTTGAGACCAGAGAGGCTAAGACCGCATTGACTCAGTGCGGTATTCAGCCTCTCTGGTGTCAATACTCTGATTTTGGGGGGAAAAAAAAAAAATCCAAAATCAGACAGAGTGTTGACACCAGAGAGGCTAAAACTGCATTGAATCAGTGTGCTATACAGCCTCTCTGGTGTCAATACTCTGTCTGATTTTGGGAAAAAAAAAATCCAAAATCAGACAGAGTGTTGAGACCAGAGAGGCTAAGACCGCATTGACTCAGTGCGGTATTCAGCCTCTCTGGTGTCAATACTCTGATTTTGGGAAAGAAAAAAAAAATCCAAAATCAGACAGAGTGTTGACACCAGAGAGGCTAAAACTGCATTGAATCAGTGTGCTATACAGCCTCTCTGGTGTCAAGTCTGATTTTGGGAAAAAAAAAAAAAAATCCAAAATCAGACAGAGTGTTGAGACCAGAGAGGCTAAGACCGCATTGACTCAGTGCGGTATTCAGCCTCTCTGGTGTCAATACTCTGATTTTGGGAAAGAAAAAAAAAATCCAAAATCAGACAGAGTGTTGACACCAGAGAGGCTAAAACTGCATTGAATCAGTGTGCTATACAGCCTCTCTGGTGTCAAGTCTGATTTTGGGGAAAAAAAAAAATCCAAAATCAGACAGAGTGTTGAGACCAGAGAGGCTAAGACCGCATTGACTCAGTGCGGTATTCAGCCTCTCTGGTGTCAATACTCTGATTTTGGGAAAGAAAAAAAAAATCCAAAATCAGACAGATTGTTGAGACCATAGAGCCTAAGACCGCATTGACTCAGTGCGGTATTCAGCCTCTCTGGTGTCAATACTCTGATTTTGGGGGGGAAAAAAAAAAATCCAAAATCAGACAGAGTGTTGACACCAGAGAGGCTAAAACTGCATTGAATCAGTGTGCTATACAGCCTCTCTGGTGTCAATACTCTGTCTGATTTTGGGAAAAAAAAAATCCAAAATCAGACAGAGTGTTGAGACCAGAGAGGCTAAGACCGCATTGACTCAGTGCGGTATTCAGCCTCTCTGGTGTCAATACTCTGATTTTGGGAAAAAAAAAAAAAAAATCCAAAATCAGACAGAGTGTTGAGACCAGAGAGGCTAAGACCGCATTGACTCAGTGCGGTATTCAGCCTCTCTGGTGTCAATACGCTGATTTTGGGAAAAAAAAAAAAAAATCCAAAATCAGACAGAGTGTTGACACCAGAGAGGCTAAAACTGCATTGAATCAGTGTGCTATACAGCCTCTCTGGTGTCAAGTCTGATTTTGGGAAAAAAAAAAAAAAATCCAAAATCAGACAGTGTTGAGACCAGAGAGGCTAAGACCGCATTGACTCAGTGCGGTATTCAGCCTCTCTGGTGTCAATACTCTGATTTTGGGAAAGAAAAAAAAAATCCAAAATCAGACAGAGTGTTGACACCAGAGAGGCTAAAACTGCATTGAATCAGTGTGCTATACAGCCTCTCTGGTGTCAAGTCTGATTTTGGGAAAAAAAAAAAATCCAAAATCAGACAGAGTGTTGAGACCAGAGAGGCTAAGACCGCATTGACTCAGTGCGGTATTCAGCCTCTCTGGTGTCAATACTCTGATTTTGGGAAAGAAAAAAAAAATCCAAAATCAGACAGATTGTTGAGACCATAGAGCCTAAGACCGCATTGACTCAGTGCGGTATTCAGCCTCTCTGGTGTCAATACTCTGATTTTGGGAAAGAAAAAAAAAATCCAAAATCAGACAGAGTGTTGACACCAGAGAGGCTAAAACTGCATTGAATCAGTGTGCTATACAGCCTCTCTGGTGTCAAGTCTGATTTTGGGAAAAAAAAAAAATCCAAAATCAGACAGAGTGTTGAGACCAGAGAGGCTAAGACCGCATTGACTCAGTGCGGTATTCAGCCTCTCTGGTGTCAATACTCTGATTTTGGGGGAACAAAAAAAAAAATCCAAAATCAGACAGAGTGTTGACACCAGAGAGGCTAAAACTGCATTGAATCAGTGTGCTATACAGCCTCTCTGGTGTCAAGTCTGATTTTGGGAAAAAAAAAAAAAATCCAAAATCAGACAGAGTGTTGAGACCAGAGAGGCTAAGACCGCATTGACTCAGTGCGGTATTCAGCCTCTCTGGTGTCAATACTCTGATTTTGGGAAAAAAAAAAAATCCAAAATCAGACAGAGTGTTGAGACCAGAGAGGCTAAGACCGCATTGACTCAGTGCGGTATTCAGCCTCTCTGGTGTCAATACTCTGATTTTGGGGGGAAAAAAAAAAAATCCAAAATCAGACAGAGTGTTGACACCAGAGAGGCTAAAACTGCATTGAATCAGTGTGCTATACAGCCTCTCTGGTGTCAATACTCTGTCTGATTTTGGGAAAAAAAAAATCCAAAATCAGACAGAGTGTTGAGACCAGAGAGGCTAAGACCGCATTGACTCAGTGCGGTATTCAGCCTCTCTGGTGTCAATACTCTGATTTTGGGAAAGAAAAAAAAAATCCAAAATCAGACAGAGTGTTGACACCAGAGAGGCTAAAACTGCATTGAATCAGTGTGCTATACAGCCTCTCTGGTGTCAAGTCTGATTTTGGGAAAAAAAAAAAAAAATCCAAAATCAGACAGAGTGTTGAGACCAGAGAGGCTAAGACCGCATTGACTCAGTGCGGTATTCAGCCTCTCTGGTGTCAATACTCTGATTTTGGGAAAGAAAAAAAAAATCCAAAATCAGACAGAGTGTTGACACCAGAGAGGCTAAAACTGCATTGAATCAGTGTGCTATACAGCCTCTCTGGTGTCAAGTCTGATTTTGGGAAAAAAAAAATCCAAAATCAGACAGAGTGTTGAGACCAGAGAGGCTGTATAGCACACTGATTCAATGCAGTTTTAGCCTCTCTGGTGTCAACACTCTGTCTGATTTTGGATTTTTTTTTTTTCCCCCAAAATCAGAGTATTGACACCAGAGAGGCTAAGACCGCATTGACTCAGTGTGCTATACAGCCTCTCTGGTGTCAATACTCTGTCTGATTTTGGGAGATTTTTTTTATTTTTTCCAAAATCAGAGTGTTGAGACCAGAGAGGCTAAGACCGCATTGACTCAGTGCGGTATTCAGCCTCTCTGGTGTCAATCCTCTGTCTGATTTTGGAAGAAAGAAAAAAAATCCAAAATCAGACAGTGTTGAGACCAGAGCGGCATTGACTCAGTGCGGTATTCAGCCTCTCTGGTGTCAATACTCTGTCTGATTTGGGGAGATTTTTTTTTTTTTCCAAAATCAGACAGAGTGTTGAGACCAGAGAGGCTAAGACCGCATTGGCTCAGTGCAGTATTCAGCCTCTCTGGTGTCAAGACTGATTTTGGGAAGAAAAAAAAAATCAAAAATCAGACAGAGTGTTGAGACCAGAGAGCCTAAGACCGCATTGACTCAGTGCGGTATTCAGCCTCTCTGGTGTCAATACTCTGATTTTGGGAAAAAAAAAAAAAAATCCAAAATGAGACAGAGTGTTGAGACCAGAGAGGCTAAAACCGCATTGACTCAGTGTGCTATACAGCCTCTCTGGTGTCAATACTCTGTCTGATTTTGGGGGGAAAAAAAAATCCAAAATCAGACAGAGTGTTGAGACCAGAGAGGCTAAGACCGCATTGACTCAGTGCGGTATTCAGCCTCTCTGGTGTCAATACTCTGATTTTGGGAAAAAAAAAAAAAAAATCCAAAATCAGACAGAGTGTTGACACCAGAGAGGCTAAAACTGCATTGAATCAGTGTGCTATACAGCCTCTCTGGTGTCAAGTCTGATTTTGGGAAAAAAAAAAAAAAATCCAAAATCAGACAGAGTGTTGAGACCAGAGAGGCTAAGACTGCATTGACTCAGTGCGGTATTCAGCCTCTCTGGTGTCAAGTCTGATTTTGGGAAAAAAAAAAAATCCAAAATCAGACAGAGTGTTGAGACCAGAGAGGCTAAGACCGCATTGACTCAGTGCGGTATTCAGCCTCTCTGGTGTCAATACTCTGATTTTGGGAAAGAAAAAAAAAATCCAAAATCAGACAGAGTGTTGAGACCAGACCGCATTGACTCAGTGCGGTATTCAGCCTCTCTGGTGTCAATACTCTGATTTTTGGGGGGGGGGAAAAAAAATCCAAAATCAGACAGAGTGTTGAGACCAGAGAGGCTAAGACTGCATTGACTCAGTGCGGTATTCAGCCTCTCTGGTGTCAAGTCTGATTTTGGGAAAAAAAAAATCCAAAATCAGACAGAGTGTTGAGACCAGAGAGGCTAAGACCGCATTGACTCAGTGCGGTATTCAGCCTCTCTGGTGTCAAGTCTGATTTTGGGAAGAAAAAAAAAATCCAAAATCAGACAGAGTGTTGAGACCAGAGAGGCTAAGACCGCATTGACTCAGTGTGCTATACAGCCTCTCTGGTGTCAATACTCTGTCTGATTTTGGGTTTTTTTTTTTTTTTTTTCCAAAATCAGACAGAGTGTTGAGACCAGACAGGCTAAGACCGCATTGACTCAGTGCGGTATTCAGCCTCTCTGGTGTCAATCCTCTGTCTGATTTTGGAAGAAAGAAAAAAAATCCAAAATCAGACAGTGTTGAGACCAGAGAGGCATTGACTCAGTGCGGTATTCAGCCTCTCTGGTGTCAATACTCTGTCTGATTTGGGGAGATTTTTTTTTTTTTCCAAAATCAGACAGTGTTGAGACCAGAGAGGCTAAGACCGCATTGACTCAGTGCAGTATTCAGCCTCTCTGGTGTCAAGACTGATTTTGGGAAGAAAAAAAAAATCAAAAATCAGACAGAGTGTTGAGACCAGAGAGCCTAAGACCGCATTGACTCAGTGCGGTATTCAGCCTCTCTGGTGTCAATACTCTGATTTTGGGAAAAAAAAAAAAAAATCCAAAATCAGACAGAGTGTTGAGACCAGAGAGGCTAAGACCGCATTGACTCAGTGCGGTATTCAGCCTCTCTGGTGTCAATACTCTGATTTTGGGAAAAAAAAAAAAAAATCCAAAATCAGACAGAGTGTTGACACCAGAGAGGCTAAAACTGCATTGAATCAGTGTGCTATACAGCCTCTCTGGTGTCAAGTCTGATTTTGGGAAAAAAAAAAAAATCCAAAATCAGACAGAGTGTTGAGACCAGAGAGGCTAAGACCGCATTGACTCAGTGCGGTATTCAGCCTCTCTGGTGTCAATACTCTGATTTTGGGAAAAAAAAAAAAATCCAAAATCAGACAGATTGTTGAGACCATAGAGCCTAAGACCGCATTGACTCAGTGCGGTATTCAGCCTCTCTGGTGTCAATACTCTGATTTTGGGAAAAAAAAAAAATCCAAAATCAGACAGAGTGTTGACACCAGAGAGGCTAAAACTGCATTGAATCAGTGTGCTATACAGCCTCTCTGGTGTAAATACTCTGTCTGATTTTGGGAAAAAAAAAATCAAAAATCAGACAGAGTGTTGAGACCAGAGAGGCTAAGACCGCATTGACTCAGTGCGGTATTCAGCCTCTCTGGTGTCAATACTCTGATTTTGGGGGAAAAAAAAAAAAAATCCAAAATCAGACAGAGTGTTGAGACCAGAGAGGCTAAGACCGCATTGACTCAGTGCGGTATTCAGCCTCTCTGGTGTCAATACGCTGATTTTGGGAAAAAAAAAAAAAAAAAATCCAAAATCAGACAGAGTGTTGACACCAGAGAGGCTAAAACTGCATTGAATCAGTGTGCTATACAGCCTCTCTGGTGTCAAGTCTGATTTTGGGAAAAAAAAAAAATCCAAAATCAGACAGAGTGTTGAGACCAGAGAGGCTAAGACTGCATTGACTCAGTGCGGTATTCAGCCTCTCTGGTCTCAAGTCTGATTTTAGGAAGAAAAAAAAATCCAAAAGTAGACAGAGTGTTGAGACCAGAGAGGCTAAGACCGCATTGACTCAGTGCGGTATTCAGCCTCTCTGGTGTCAATACTCTGATTTTGGGAAAGAAAAAAAAAATCCAAAATCAGACAGAGTGTTGAGACCAGAGAGGCTAAGACCGCATTGACTCAGTGCGGTATTCAGCCTCTATGGTGTCAATACTCTGATTTTTTGGGGGGGGAAAAAAAAATCCAAAATCAGACAGAGTGTTGAGACCAGAGAGGCTAAGACTGCATTGACTCAGTGCGGTATTCAGCCTCTCTGGTGTCAAGTCTGATTTTGGGAAAAAAAAAATCCAAAATCAGACAGAGTGTTGAGACCAGAGAGGCTAAGACCGCATTGACTCAGTGCGGTATTCAGCCTCTCTGGTGTCAATCCTCTGTCTGATTTTGGAAGAAAGAAAAAAAATCCAAAATCAGACAGTGTTGAGACCAGAGAGGCATTGACTCAGTGCGGTATTCAGCCTCTCTGGTGTCAATACTCTGTCTGATTTGGGGAGATTTTTTTTTTTTTTTCCAAAATCAGACAGAGTGTTGAGACCAGAGAGGCTAAGACCGCATTGACTCAGTGCAGTATTCAGCCTCTCTGGTGTCAAGACTGATTTTGGGAAGAAAAAAAAAAAATCCAAAATCAGACAGAGTGTTGACACCAGAGAGGCTAAAACTGCATTGAATCAGTGTGCTATACAGCCTCTCTGGTGTCAAGTCTGATTTTGGGAAAAAAAAAAAATCCAAAATCAGACAGAGTGTTGAGACCAGAGAGGCTAAGACCGCATTGACTCAGTGCGGTATTCAGCCTCTCTGGTGTCAATACTCTGATTTTGGGAAAGAAAAAAAAAATCCAAAATCAAACAGATTGTTGAGACCATAGAGCCTAAGACCGCATTGACTCAGTGCGGTATTCAGCCTCTCTGGTGTCAATACTCTGATTTTGGGAAAGAAAAAAAAAATCCAAAATCAGACAGAGTGTTGACACCAGAGAGGCTAAAACTGCATTGAATCAGTGTGCTATACAGCCTCTCTGGTGTCAAGTCTGATTTTGGGAAAAAAAAAAAAATCCAAAATCAGACAGAGTGTTGAGACCAGAGAGGCTAAGACCGCATTGACTCAGTGCGGTATTCAGCCTCTCTGGTGTCAATACTCTGATTTTGGGAAAAAAAAAAAAATCCAAAATCAGACAGATTGTTGAGACCATAGAGCCTAAGACCGCATTGACTCAGTGCGGTATTCAGCCTCTCTGGTGTCAATACTCTGATTTTGGGAAAAAAAAAAAATCCAAAATCAGACAGAGTGTTGACACCAGAGAGGCTAAAACTGCATTGAATCAGTGTGCTATACAGCCTCTCTGGTGTAAATACTCTGTCTGATTTTGGGAAAAAAAAAATCAAAAATCAGACAGAGTGTTGAGACCAGAGAGGCTAAGACCGCATTGACTCAGTGCGGTATTCAGCCTCTCTGGTGTCAATACTCTGATTTTGGGGGAAAAAAAAAAAAAATCCAAAATCAGACAGAGTGTTGAGACCAGAGAGGCTAAGACCGCATTGACTCAGTGCGGTATTCAGCCTCTCTGGTGTCAATACGCTGATTTTGGGAAAAAAAAAAAAAAAAATCCAAAATCAGACAGAGTGTTGACACCAGAGAGGCTAAAACTGCATTGAATCAGTGTGCTATACAGCCTCTCTGGTGTCAAGTCTGATTTTGGGAAAAAAAAAAAATCCAAAATCAGACAGAGTGTTGAGACCAGAGAGGCTAAGACTGCATTGACTCAGTGCGGTATTCAGCCTCTCTGGTCTCAAGTCTGATTTTAGGAAGAAAAAAAAATCCAAAAGTAGACAGAGTGTTGAGACCAGAGAGGCTAAGACCGCATTGACTCAGTGCGGTATTCAGCCTCTCTGGTGTCAATACTCTGATTTTGGGAAAGAAAAAAAAAATCCAAAATCAGACAGAGTGTTGAGACCAGAGAGGCTAAGACCGCATTGACTCAGTGCGGTATTCAGCCTCTATGGTGTCAATACTCTGATTTTTTGGGGGGGGAAAAAAAAATCCAAAATCAGACAGAGTGTTGAGACCAGAGAGGCTAAGACTGCATTGACTCAGTGCGGTATTCAGCCTCTCTGGTGTCAAGTCTGATTTTGGGAAAAAAAAAATCCAAAATCAGACAGAGTGTTGAGACCAGAGAGGCTAAGACCGCATTGACTCAGTGCGGTATTCAGCCTCTCTGGTGTCAATCCTCTGTCTGATTTTGGAAGAAAGAAAAAAAATCCAAAATCAGACAGTGTTGAGACCAGAGAGGCATTGACTCAGTGCGGTATTCAGCCTCTCTGGTGTCAATACTCTGTCTGATTTGGGGAGATTTTTTTTTTTTTTTCCAAAATCAGACAGAGTGTTGAGACCAGAGAGGCTAAGACCGCATTGACTCAGTGCAGTATTCAGCCTCTCTGGTGTCAAGACTGATTTTGGGAAGAAAAAAAAAAAATCCAAAATCAGACAGAGTGTTGACACCAGAGAGGCTAAAACTGCATTGAATCAGTGTGCTATACAGCCTCTCTGGTGTCAAGTCTGATTTTGGGAAAAAAAAAAAATCCAAAATCAGACAGAGTGTTGAGACCAGAGAGGCTAAGACCGCATTGACTCAGTGCGGTATTCAGCCTCTCTGGTGTCAATACTCTGATTTTGGGAAAGAAAAAAAAAATCCAAAATCAAACAGATTGTTGAGACCATAGAGCCTAAGACCGCATTGACTCAGTGCGGTATTCAGCCTCTCTGGTGTCAATACTCTGATTTTGGGAAAGAAAAAAAAAATCCAAAATCAGACAGAGTGTTGACACCAGAGAGGCTAAAACTGCATTGAATCAGTGTGCTATACAGCCTCTCTGGTGTCAAGTCTGATTTTGGGAAAAAAAAAAAAAAATCCAAAATCAGACAGAGTGTTGAGACCAGAGAGGCTAAGACCGCATTGACTCAGTGCGGTATTCAGCCTCTCTGGTGTCAATACTCTGATTTTGGGAAAGAAAAAAAAAATCCAAAATCAGACAGAGTGTTGACACCAGAGAGGCTAAAACTGCATTGAATCAGTGTGCTATACAGCCTCTCTGGTGTCAATACTCTGTCTGATTTTGGGGAAAAAAAAAATCCAAAATCAGACAGAGTGTTGAGACCAGAGAGGCTGTATAGCACACTGATTCAATGCAGTTTTAGCCTCTCTGGTGTCAACACTCTGTCTGATTTTGGATTTTTTTTTTTTCCCCCAAAATCAGAGTATTGACACCAGAGAGGCTAAGACCGCATTGACTCAGTGTGCTATACAGCCTCTCTGGTGTCAATACTCTGTCTGATTTTGGGAGATTTTTTTTATTTTTTCCAAAATCAGAGTGTTGAGACCAGAGAGGCTAAGACCGCATTGACTCAGTGCGGTATTCAGCCTCTCTGGTGTCAATCCTCTGTCTGATTTTGGAAGAAAGAAAAAAAATCCAAAATCAGACAGTGTTGAGACCAGAGCGGCATTGACTCAGTGCGGTATTCAGCCTCTCTGGTGTCAATACTCTGTCTGATTTGGGGAGATTTTTTTTTTTTTCCAAAATCAGACAGAGTGTTGAGACCAGAGAGGCTAAGACCGCATTGGCTCAGTGCAGTATTCAGCCTCTCTGGTGTCAAGACTGATTTTGGGAAGAAAAAAAAAATCAAAAATCAGACAGAGTGTTGAGACCAGAGAGCCTAAGACCGCATTGACTCAGTGCGGTATTCAGCCTCTCTGGTGTCAATACTCTGATTTTGGGAAAAAAAAAAAAAAATCCAAAATGAGACAGAGTGTTGAGACCAGAGAGGCTAAAACCGCATTGACTCAGTGTGCTATACAGCCTCTCTGGTGTCAATACTCTGTCTGATTTTGGGGGGGAAAAAAAATCCAAAATCAGACAGAGTGTTGAGACCAGAGAGGCTAAGACCGCATTGACTCAGTGCGGTATTCAGCCTCTCTGGTGTCAATACTCTGATTTTGGGGAAAAAAAAAAAAAAATCCAAAATCAGACAGAGTGTTGAGACCAGAGAGGCTAAGACTGCATTGACTCAGTGCGGTATTCAGCCTCTCTGGTGTCAAGTCTGATTTTGGGAAAAAAAAAAAATCCAAAATCAGACAGAGTGTTGAGACCAGAGAGGCTAAGACCGCATTGACTCAGTGCGGTATTCAGCCTCTCTGGTGTCAAGTCTGATTTTGGGAAGAAAAAAAAAATCCAAAATCAGACAGAGTGTTGAGACCAGAGAGGCTAAGACCGCATTGACTCAGTGTGCTATACAGCCTCTCTGGTGTCAATACTCTGTCTGATTTTGGGTTTTATTTTTTATTTTTTCCAAAATCAGACAGAGTGTTGAGACCAGACAGGCTAAGACCGCATTGACTCAGTGCGGTATTCAGCCTCTCTGGTGTCAATCCTCTGTCTGATTTTGGAAGAAAGAAAAAAAATCCAAAATCAGACAGTGTTGAGACCAGAGAGGCATTGACTCAGTGCGGTATTCAGCCTCTCTGGTGTCAATACTCTGTCTGATTTGGGGAGATTTTTTTTTTTTTCCAAAATCAGACAGAGTGTTGAGACCAGAGAGGCTAAGACCGCATTGACTCAGTGCAGTATTCAGCCTCTCTGGTGTCAAGACTGATTTTGGGAAGAAAAAAAAAAATCAAAAATCAGACAGAGTGTTGAGACCAGAGAGCCTAAGACCGCATTGACTCAGTGCGGTATTCAGCCTCTCTGGTGTCAATACTCTGATTTTGGGAAAAAAAAAAAAAAATCCAAAATGAGACAGAGTGTTGAGACCAGAGAGGCTAAGACCGCATTGACTCAGTGTGCTATACAGCCTCTCTGGTGTCAATACTCTGTCTGATTTTGGGGGGAAAAAAAAATCCAAAATCAGACAGAGTGTTGAGACCAGAGAGGCTAAGACCGCATTGACTCAGTGCGGTATTCAGCCTCTCTGGTGTCAATACTCTGATTTTGGGAAAGAAAAAAAAAAATCCAAAATCAGACAGAGTGTTGAGACCAGAGAGGCTAAGACCGCATTGACTCAGTGCGGTATTCAGCCTCTCTGGTGTCAATACTCTGATTTTTTGGGGGGGGAAAAAAAAATCCAAAATCAGACAGAGTGTTGAGACCAGAGAGGCTAAGACTGCATTGACTCAGTGCGGTATTCAGCCTCTCTGGTGTCAAGTCTGATTTTGGGAAAAAAAAAATCCAAAATCAGACAGAGTGTTGAGACCAGAGAGGCTAAGACCGCATTGACTCAGTGCGGTATTCAGCCTCTCTGGTGTCAATCCTCTGTCTGATTTTGGAAGAAAGAAAAAAAATCCAAAATCAGACAGTGTTGAGACCAGAGAGGCATTGACTCAGTGCGGTATTCAGCCTCTCTGGTGTCAATACTCTGTCTGATTTGGGGAGATTTTTTTTTTTTTTTCCAAAATCAGACAGAGTGTTGAGACCAGAGAGGCTAAGACCGCATTGACTCAGTGCAGTATTCAGCCTCTCTGGTGTCAAGACTGATTTTGGGAAGAAAAAAAAAAAATCCAAAATCAGACAGAGTGTTGACACCAGAGAGGCTAAAACTGCATTGAATCAGTGTGCTATACAGCCTCTCTGGTGTCAAGTCTGATTTTGGGAAAAAAAAAAAATCCAAAATCAGACAGAGTGTTGAGACCAGAGAGGCTAAGACCGCATTGACTCAGTGCGGTATTCAGCCTCTCTGGTGTCAATACTCTGATTTTGGGAAAGAAAAAAAAAATCCAAAATCAAACAGATTGTTGAGACCATAGAGCCTAAGACCGCATTGACTCAGTGCGGTATTCAGCCTCTCTGGTGTCAATACTCTGATTTTGGGAAAGAAAAAAAAAATCCAAAATCAGACAGAGTGTTGACACCAGAGAGGCTAAAACTGCATTGAATCAGTGTGCTATACAGCCTCTCTGGTGTCAAGTCTGATTTTGGGAAAAAAAAAAAAAAATCCAAAATCAGACAGAGTGTTGAGACCAGAGAGGCTAAGACCGCATTGACTCAGTGCGGTATTCAGCCTCTCTGGTGTCAATACTCTGATTTTGGGAAAGAAAAAAAAAATCCAAAATCAGACAGAGTGTTGACACCAGAGAGGCTAAAACTGCATTGAATCAGTGTGCTATACAGCCTCTCTGGTGTCAATACTCTGTCTGATTTTGGGAAAAAAAAAAATCCAAAATCAGACAGAGTGTTGAGACCAGAGAGGCTGTATAGCACACTGATTCAATGCAGTTTTAGCCTCTCTGGTGTCAACACTCTGTCTGATTTTGGATTTTTTTTTTTTCCCCCAAAATCAGAGTATTGACACCAGAGAGGCTAAGACCGCATTGACTCAGTGTGCTATACAGCCTCTCTGGTGTCAATACTCTGTCTGATTTTGGGAGATTTTTTTTATTTTTTCCAAAATCAGAGTGTTGAGACCAGAGAGGCTAAGACCGCATTGACTCAGTGCGGTATTCAGCCTCTCTGGTGTCAATCCTCTGTCTGATTTTGGAAGAAAGAAAAAAAATCCAAAATCAGACAGTGTTGAGACCAGAGCGGCATTGACTCAGTGCGGTATTCAGCCTCTCTGGTGTCAATACTCTGTCTGATTTGGGGAGATTTTTTTTTTTTTCCAAAATCAGACAGAGTGTTGAGACCAGAGAGGCTAAGACCGCATTGGCTCAGTGCAGTATTCAGCCTCTCTGGTGTCAAGACTGATTTTGGGAAGAAAAAAAAAATCAAAAATCAGACAGAGTGTTGAGACCAGAGAGCCTAAGACCGCATTGACTCAGTGCGGTATTCAGCCTCTCTGGTGTCAATACTCTGATTTTGGGAAAAAAAAAAAAAAATCCAAAATGAGACAGAGTGTTGAGACCAGAGAGGCTAAAACCGCATTGACTCAGTGTGCTATACAGCCTCTCTGGTGTCAATACTCTGTCTGATTTTGGGGGGGAAAAAAAATCCAAAATCAGACAGAGTGTTGAGACCAGAGAGGCTAAGACCGCATTGACTCAGTGCGGTATTCAGCCTCTCTGGTGTCAATACTCTGATTTTGGGGAAAAAAAAAAAAAAATCCAAAATCAGACAGAGTGTTGAGACCAGAGAGGCTAAGACTGCATTGACTCAGTGCGGTATTCAGCCTCTCTGGTGTCAAGTCTGATTTTGGGGAAAAAAAAAAATCCAAAATCAGACAGAGTGTTGAGACCAGAGAGGCTAAGACCGCATTGACTCAGTGCGGTATTCAGCCTCTCTGGTGTCAAGTCTGATTTTGGGAAGAAAAAAAAAATCCAAAATCAGACAGAGTGTTGAGACCAGAGAGGCTAAGACCGCATTGACTCAGTGTGCTATACAGCCTCTCTGGTGTCAATACTCTGTCTGATTTTGGGTTTTATTTTTTATTTTTTCCAAAATCAGACAGAGTGTTGAGACCAGACAGGCTAAGACCGCATTGACTCAGTGCGGTATTCAGCCTCTCTGGTGTCAATCCTCTGTCTGATTTTGGAAGAAAGAAAAAAAATCCAAAATCAGACAGTGTTGAGACCAGAGAGGCATTGACTCAGTGCGGTATTCAGCCTCTCTGGTGTCAATACTCTGTCTGATTTGGGGAGATTTTTTTTTTTTTCCAAAATCAGACAGAGTGTTGAGACCAGAGAGGCTAAGACCGCATTGACTCAGTGCAGTATTCAGCCTCTCTGGTGTCAAGACTGATTTTGGGAAGAAAAAAAAAATCAAAAATCAGACAGAGTGTTGAGACCAGAGAGCCTAAGACCGCATTGACTCAGTGCGGTATTCAGCCTCTCTGGTGTCAATACTCTGATTTTGGGAAAAAAAAAAAAAAATCCAAAATCAGACAGAGTGTTGAGACCAGAGAGGCTAAGACCGCATTGACTCAGTGCGGTATTCAGCCTCTCTGGTGTCAATACTCTGATTTTGGGGAAAAAAAAAAAAAATCCAAAATCAGACAGAGTGTTGACACCAGAGAGGCTAAAACTGCATTGAATCAGTGTGCTATACAGCCTCTCTGGTGTCAAGTCTGATTTTGGGAAAAAAAAAAAAATCCAAAATCAGACAGAGTGTTGAGACCAGAGAGGCTAAGACCGCATTGACTCAGTGCAGTATTCAGCCTCTCTGGTGTCAAGACTGATTTTGGGAAGAAAAAAAAAAATCAAAAATCAGACAGAGTGTTGAGACCAGAGAGCCTAAGACCGCATTGACTCAGTGCGGTATTCAGCCTCTCTGGTGTCAATACTCTGATTTTGGGAAAAAAAAAAAAAAATCCAAAATGAGACAGAGTGTTGAGACCAGAGAGGCTAAGACCGCATTGACTCAGTGTGCTATACAGCCTCTCTGGTGTCAATACTCTGTCTGATTTTGGGGGGAAAAAAAAATCCAAAATCAGACAGAGTGTTGAGACCAGAGAGGCTAAGACCGCATTGACTCAGTGCGGTATTCAGCCTCTCTGGTGTCAATACTCTGATTTTGGGAAAGAAAAAAAAAAATCCAAAATCAGACAGAGTGTTGAGACCAGAGAGGCTAAGACCGCATTGACTCAGTGCGGTATTCAGCCTCTCTGGTGTCAATACTCTGATTTTTTGGGGGGGGGAAAAAAAATCCAAAATCAGACAGAGTGTTGAGACCAGAGAGGCTAAGACTGCATTGACTCAGTGCGGTATTCAGCCTCTCTGGTGTCAAGTCTGATTTTGGGAAAAAAAAAATCCAAAATCAGACAGAGTGTTGAGACCAGAGAGGCTAAGACCGCATTGACTCAGTGCGGTATTCAGCCTCTCTGGTGTCAATCCTCTGTCTGATTTTGGAAGAAAGAAAAAAAATCCAAAATCAGACAGTGTTGAGACCAGAGAGGCATTGACTCAGTGCGGTATTCAGCCTCTCTGGTGTCAATACTCTGTCTGATTTGGGGAGATTTTTTTTTTTTTTTCCAAAATCAGACAGAGTGTTGAGACCAGAGAGGCTAAGACCGCATTGACTCAGTGCAGTATTCAGCCTCTCTGGTGTCAAGACTGATTTTGGGAAGAAAAAAAAAAAATCCAAAATCAGACAGAGTGTTGACACCAGAGAGGCTAAAACTGCATTGAATCAGTGTGCTATACAGCCTCTCTGGTGTCAAGTCTGATTTTGGGAAAAAAAAAAAATCCAAAATCAGACAGAGTGTTGAGACCAGAGAGGCTAAGACCGCATTGACTCAGTGCGGTATTCAGCCTCTCTGGTGTCAATACTCTGATTTTGGGAAAGAAAAAAAAAATCCAAAATCAAACAGATTGTTGAGACCATAGAGCCTAAGACCGCATTGACTCAGTGCGGTATTCAGCCTCTCTGGTGTCAATACTCTGATTTTGGGAAAGAAAAAAAAAATCCAAAATCAGACAGAGTGTTGACACCAGAGAGGCTAAAACTGCATTGAATCAGTGTGCTATACAGCCTCTCTGGTGTCAAGTCTGATTTTGGGAAAAAAAAAAAAAAATCCAAAATCAGACAGAGTGTTGAGACCAGAGAGGCTAAGACCGCATTGACTCAGTGCGGTATTCAGCCTCTCTGGTGTCAATACTCTGATTTTGGGAAAGAAAAAAAAAATCCAAAATCAGACAGAGTGTTGACACCAGAGAGGCTAAAACTGCATTGAATCAGTGTGCTATACAGCCTCTCTGGTGTCAATACTCTGTCTGATTTTGGGAAAAAAAAAAATCCAAAATCAGAGAGAGTGTTGAGACCAGAGAGGCTGTATAGCACACTGATTCAATGCAGTTTTAGCCTCTCTGGTGTCAACACTCTGTCTGATTTTGGATTTTTTTTTTTTCCCCCAAAATCAGAGTATTGACACCAGAGAGGCTAAGACCGCATTGACTCAGTGTGCTATACAGCCTCTCTGGTGTCAATACTCTGTCTGATTTTGGGAGATTTTTTTTATTTTTTCCAAAATCAGAGTGTTGAGACCAGAGAGGCTAAGACCGCATTGACTCAGTGCGGTATTCAGCCTCTCTGGTGTCAATCCTCTGTCTGATTTTGGAAGAAAGAAAAAAAATCCAAAATCAGACAGTGTTGAGACCAGAGCGGCATTGACTCAGTGCAGTATTCAGCCTCTCTGGTGTCAATACTCTGTCTGATTTGGGGAGATTTTTTTTTTTTTCCAAAATCAGACAGAGTGTTGAGACCAGAGAGGCTAAGACCGCATTGGCTCAGTGCAGTATTCAGCCTCTCTGGTGTCAAGACTGATTTTGGGAAGAAAAAAAAAATCAAAAATCAGACAGAGTGTTGAGACCAGAGAGCCTAAGACCGCATTGACTCAGTGCGGTATTCAGCCTCTCTGGTGTCAATACTCTGATTTTGGGAAAAAAAAAAAAAAATCCAAAATGAGACAGAGTGTTGAGACCAGAGAGGCTAAAACCGCATTGACTCAGTGTGCTATACAGCCTCTCTGGTGTCAATACTCTGTCTGATTTTGGGGGGGAAAAAAAATCCAAAATCAGACAGAGTGTTGAGACCAGAGAGGCTAAGACCGCATTGACTCAGTGCGGTATTCAGCCTCTCTGGTGTCAATACTCTGATTTTGGGGAAAAAAAAAAAAAAATCCAAAATCAGACAGAGTGTTGAGACCAGAGAGGCTAAGACTGCATTGACTCAGTGCGGTATTCAGCCTCTCTGGTGTCAAGTCTGATTTTGGGGAAAAAAAAAAATCCAAAATCAGACAGAGTGTTGAGACCAGAGAGGCTAAGACCGCATTGACTCAGTGCGGTATTCAGCCTCTCTGGTGTCAAGTCTGATTTTGGGAAGAAAAAAAAAATCCAAAATCAGACAGAGTGTTGAGACCAGAGAGGCTAAGACCGCATTGACTCAGTGTGCTATACAGCCTCTCTGGTGTCAATACTCTGTCTGATTTTGGGTTTTATTTTTTATTTTTTCCAAAATCAGACAGAGTGTTGAGACCAGACAGGCTAAGACCGCATTGACTCAGTGCGGTATTCAGCCTCTCTGGTGTCAATCCTCTGTCTGATTTTGGAAGAAAGAAAAAAAATCCAAAATCAGACAGTGTTGAGACCAGAGAGGCATTGACTCAGTGCGGTATTCAGCCTCTCTGGTGTCAATACTCTGTCTGATTTGGGGAGATTTTTTTTTTTTTCCAAAATCAGACAGAGTGTTGAGACCAGAGAGGCTAAGACCGCATTGACTCAGTGCAGTATTCAGCCTCTCTGGTGTCAAGACTGATTTTGGGAAGAAAAAAAAAATCAAAAATCAGACAGAGTGTTGAGACCAGAGAGCCTAAGACCGCATTGACTCAGTGCGGTATTCAGCCTCTCTGGTGTCAATACTCTGATTTTGGGAAAAAAAAAAAAAAATCCAAAATCAGACAGAGTGTTGAGACCAGAGAGGCTAAGACCGCATTGACTCAGTGCGGTATTCAGCCTCTCTGGTGTCAATACTCTGATTTTGGGAAAAAAAAAAAAAAATCCAAAATCAGACAGAGTGTTGACACCAGAGAGGCTAAAACTGCATTGAATCAGTGTGCTATACAGCCTCTCTGGTGTCAAGTCTGATTTTGGGAAAAAAAAAAAAATCCAAAATCAGACAGAGTGTTGAGACCAGAGAGGCTAAGACCGCATTGACTCAGTGCGGTATTCAGCCTCTCTGGTGTCAATACTCTGATTTTGGGAAAAAAAAAAAAATCCAAAATCAGACAGATTGTTGAGACCATAGAGCCTAAGACCGCATTGACTCAGTGCGGTATTCAGCCTCTCTGGTGTCAATACTCTGATTTTGGGAAAAAAAAAAAATCCAAAATCAGACAGAGTGTTGACACCAGAGAGGCTAAAACTGCATTGAATCAGTGTGCTATACAGCCTCTCTGGTGTAAATACTCTGTCTGATTTTGGGAAAAAAAAAATCAAAAATCAGACAGAGTGTTGAGACCAGAGAGGCTAAGACCGCATTGACTCAGTGCGGTATTCAGCCTCTCTGGTGTCAATACTCTGATTTTGGGGAAAAAAAAAAAAAAATCCAAAATCAGACAGAGTGTTGAGACCAGAGAGGCTAAGACCGCATTGACTCAGTGCGGTATTCAGCCTCTCTGGTGTCAATACGCTGATTTTGGGAAAAAAAAAAAAAAAAATCCAAAATCAGACAGAGTGTTGACACCAGAGAGGCTAAAACTGCATTGAATCAGTGTGCTATACAGCCTCTCTGGTGTCAAGTCTGATTTTGGGAAAAAAAAAAAATCCAAAATCAGACAGAGTGTTGAGACCAGAGAGGCTAAGACTGCATTGACTCAGTGCGGTATTCAGCCTCTCTGGTCTCAAGTCTGATTTTAGGAAGAAAAAAAAAATCCAAAAGTAGACAGAGTGTTGAGACCAGAGAGGCTAAGACCGCATTGACTCAGTGCGGTATTCAGCCTCTCTGGTGTCAATACTCTGATTTTGGGAAAAAAAAAAAAAAATCCAAAATGAGACAGAGTGTTGAGACCAGAGAGGCTAAAACCGCATTGACTCAGTGTGCTATACAGCCTCTCTGGTGTCAATACTCTGTCTGATTTTGGGGGGAAAAAAAAATCCAAAATCAGACAGAGTGTTGAGACCAGAGAGGCTAAGACCGCATTGACTCAGTGCGGTATTCAGCCTCTCTGGTGTCAATACTCTGATTTTGGGAAAGAAAAAAAAAAATCCAAAATCAGACAGAGTGTTGAGACCAGAGAGGCTAAGACCGCATTGACTCAGTGCGGTATTCAGCCTCTCTGGTGTCAATACTCTGATTTTTTGGGGGGGGAAAAAAAAATCCAAAATCAGACAGAGTGTTGAGACCAGAGAGGCTAAGACTGCATTGACTCAGTGCGGTATTCAGCCTCTCTGGTGTCAAGTCTGATTTTGGGAAAAAAAAAATCCAAAATCAGACAGAGTGTTGAGACCAGAGAGGCTAAGACCGCATTGACTCAGTGCGGTATTCAGCCTCTCTGGTGTCAATCCTCTGTCTGATTTTGGAAGAAAGAAAAAAAATCCAAAATCAGACAGTGTTGAGACCAGAGAGGCATTGACTCAGTGCGGTATTCAGCCTCTCTGGTGTCAATACTCTGTCTGATTTGGGGAGATTTTTTTTTTTTTTTTCAAAATCAGACAGAGTGTTGAGACCAGAGAGGCTAAGACCGCATTGACTCAGTGCAGTATTCAGCCTCTCTGGTGTCAAGACTGATTTTGGGAAGAAAAAAAAAAAATCCAAAATCAGACAGAGTGTTGACACCAGAGAGGCTAAAACTGCATTGAATCAGTGTGCTATACAGCCTCTCTGGTGTCAAGTCTGATTTTGGGAAAAAAAAAAAATCCAAAATCAGACAGAGTGTTGAGACCAGAGAGGCTAAGACCGCATTGACTCAGTGCGGTATTCAGCCTCTCTGGTGTCAATACTCTGATTTTGGGAAAGAAAAAAAAAATCCAAAATCAAACAGATTGTTGAGACCATAGAGCCTAAGACCGCATTGACTCAGTGCGGTATTCAGCCTCTCTGGTGTCAATACTCTGATTTTGGGAAAGAAAAAAAAAATCCAAAATCAGACAGAGTGTTGACACCAGAGAGGCTAAAACTGCATTGAATCAGTGTGCTATACAGCCTCTCTGGTGTCAAGTCTGATTTTGGGAAAAAAAAAAAAAAATCCAAAATCAGACAGAGTGTTGAGACCAGAGAGGCTAAGACCGCATTGACTCAGTGCGGTATTCAGCCTCTCTGGTGTCAATACTCTGATTTTGGGAAAAAAAAAAAAATCCAAAATCAGACAGAGTGTTGACACCAGAGAGGCTAAAACTGCATTGAATCAGTGTGCTATACAGCCTCTCTGGTGTCAATACTCTGTCTGATTTTGGGAAAAAAAAAATCCAAAATCAGACAGAGTGTTGAGACCAGAGAGGCTGTATAGCACACTGATTCAATGCAGTTTTAGCCTCTCTGGTGTCAACACTCTGTCTGATTTTGGATTTTTTTTTTTCCCCCCAAAATCAGAGTATTGACACCAGAGAGGCTAAGACCGCATTGACTCAGTGTGCTATACAGCCTCTCTGGTGTCAATACTCTGTCTGATTTTGGGAGATTTTTTTTATTTTTTCCAAAATCAGAGTGTTGAGACCAGAGAGGCTAAGACCGCATTGACTCAGTGCGGTATTCAGCCTCTCTGGTGTCAATCCTCTGTCTGATTTTGGAAGAAAGAAAAAAAATCCAAAATCAGACAGTGTTGAGACCAGAGCGGCATTGACTCAGTGCGGTATTCAGCCTCTCTGGTGTCAATACTCTGTCTGATTTGGGGAGATTTTTTTTTTTTTCCAAAATCAGACAGAGTGTTGAGACCAGAGAGGCTAAGACCGCATTGGCTCAGTGCAGTATTCAGCCTCTCTGGTGTCAAGACTGATTTTGGGAAGAAAAAAAAAATCAAAAATCAGACAGAGTGTTGAGACCAGAGAGCCTAAGACCGCATTGACTCAGTGCGGTATTCAGCCTCTCTGGTGTCAATACTCTGATTTTGGGAAAAAAAAAAAAAAATCCAAAATGAGACAGAGTGTTGAGACCAGAGAGGCTAAAACCGCATTGACTCAGTGTGCTATACAGCCTCTCTGGTGTCAATACTCTGTCTGATTTTGGGGGGGGAAAAAAATCCAAAATCAGACAGAGTGTTGAGACCAGAGAGGCTAAGACCGCATTGACTCAGTGCGGTATTCAGCCTCTCTGGTGTCAATACTCTGATTTTGGGAAAAAAAAAAAAAAAATCCAAAATCAGACAGAGTGTTGAGACCAGAGAGGCTAAGACTGCATTGACTCAGTGCGGTATTCAGCCTCTCTGGTGTCAAGTCTGATTTTGGGGAAAAAAAAAAATCCAAAATCAGACAGAGTGTTGAGACCAGAGAGGCTAAGACCGCATTGACTCAGTGCGGTATTCAGCCTCTCTGGTGTCAAGTCTGATTTTGGGAAGAAAAAAAAAATCCAAAATCAGACAGAGTGTTGAGACCAGAGAGGCTAAGACCGCATTGACTCAGTGTGCTATACAGCCTCTCTGGTGTCAATACTCTGTCTGATTTTGGGTTTTATTTTTTATTTTTTCCAAAATCAGACAGAGTGTTGAGACCAGACAGGCTAAGACCGCATTGACTCAGTGCGGTATTCAGCCTCTCTGGTGTCAATCCTCTGTCTGATTTTGGAAGAAAGAAAAAAAATCCAAAATCAGACAGTGTTGAGACCAGAGAGGCATTGACTCAGTGCGGTATTCAGCCTCTCTGGTGTCAATACTCTGTCTGATTTGGGGAGATTTTTTTTTTTTTCCAAAATCAGACAGTGTTGAGACCAGAGAGGCTAAGACCGCATTGACTCAGTGCAGTATTCAGCCTCTCTGGTGTCAAGACTGATTTTGGGAAGAAAAAAAAAAATCAAAAATCAGACAGAGTGTTGAGACCAGAGAGCCTAAGACCGCATTGACTCAGTGCGGTATTCAGCCTCTCTGGTGTCAATACTCTGATTTTGGGAAAAAAAAAAAAAAATCCAAAATGAGACAGAGTGTTGAGACCAGAGAGGCTAAGACCGCATTGACTCAGTGTGCTATACAGCCTCTCTGGTGTCAATACTCTGTCTGATTTTGGGGGGAAAAAAAAATCCAAAATCAGACAGAGTGTTGAGACCAGAGAGGCTAAGACCGCATTGACTCAGTGCGGTATTCAGCCTCTCTGGTGTCAATACTCTGATTTTGGGAAAAAAAAAAAAAAAATCCAAAATCAGACAGAGTGTTGACACCAGAGAGGCTAAAACTGCATTGAATCAGTGTGCTATACAGCCTCTCTGGTGTCAAGTCTGATTTTGGGAAAAAAAAAAAAAAATCCAAAATCAGACAGAGTGTTGAGACCAGAGAGGCTAAGACTGCATTGACTCAGTGCGGTATTCAGCCTCTCTGGTGTCAAGTCTGATTTTGGGAAAAAAAAAAAATCCAAAATCAGACAGAGTGTTGAGACCAGAGAGGCTAAGACCGCATTGACTCAGTGCGGTATTCAGCCTCTCTGGTGTCAATACTCTGATTTTGGGAAAGAAAAAAAAAATCCAAAATCAGACAGAGTGTTGAGACCAGACCGCATTGACTCAGTGCGGTATTCAGCCTCTCTGGTGTCAATACTCTGATTTTTGGGGGGGGGGGAAAAAAATCCAAAATCAGACAGAGTGTTGAGACCAGAGAGGCTAAGACTGCATTGACTCAGTGCGGTATTCAGCCTCTCTGGTGTCAAGTCTGATTTTGGGAAAAAAAAAATCCAAAATCAGACAGAGTGTTGAGACCAGAGAGGCTAAGACCGCATTGACTCAGTGCGGTATTCAGCCTCTCTGGTGTCAAGTCTGATTTTGGGAAGAAAAAAAAAATCCAAAATCAGACAGAGTGTTGAGACCAGAGAGGCTAAGACCGCATTGACTCAGTGTGCTATACAGCCTCTCTGGTGTCAATACTCTGTCTGATTTTGGGTTTTTTTTTTTTTTTTTTCCAAAATCAGACAGAGTGTTGAGACCAGACAGGCTAAGACCGCATTGACTCAGTGCGGTATTCAGCCTCTCTGGTGTCAATCCTCTGTCTGATTTTGGAAGAAAGAAAAAAAATCCAAAATCAGACAGTGTTGAGACCAGAGAGGCATTGACTCAGTGCGGTATTCAGCCTCTCTGGTGTCAATACTCTGTCTGATTTGGGGAGATTTTTTTTTTTTTCCAAAATCAGACAGAGTGTTGAGACCAGAGAGGCTAAGACCGCATTGACTCAGTGCAGTATTCAGCCTCTCTGGTGTCAAGACTGATTTTGGGAAGAAAAAAAAAATCAAAAATCAGACAGAGTGTTGAGACCAGAGAGCCTAAGACCGCATTGACTCAGTGCGGTATTCAGCCTCTCTGGTGTCAATACTCTGATTTTGGGAAAAAAAAAAAAAAAATCCAAAATCAGACAGAGTGTTGACACCAGAGAGGCTAAAACTGCATTGAATCAGTGTGCTATACAGCCTCTCTGGTGTCAAGTCTGATTTTGGGAAAAAAAAAAAAAAATCCAAAATCAGACAGAGTGTTGAGACCAGAGAGGCTAAGACTGCATTGACTCAGTGCGGTATTCAGCCTCTCTGGTGTCAAGTCTGATTTTGGGAAAAAAAAAAAATCCAAAATCAGACAGAGTGTTGAGACCAGAGAGGCTAAGACCGCATTGACTCAGTGCGGTATTCAGCCTCTCTGGTGTCAATACTCTGATTTTGGGAAAGAAAAAAAAAATCCAAAATCAGACAGAGTGTTGAGACCAGACCGCATTGACTCAGTGCGGTATTCAGCCTCTCTGGTGTCAATACTCTGATTTTTGGGGGGGGGGAAAAAAAATCCAAAATCAGACAGAGTGTTGAGACCAGAGAGGCTAAGACTGCATTGACTCAGTGCGGTATTCAGCCTCTCTGGTGTCAAGTCTGATTTTGGGAAAAAAAAAATCCAAAATCAGACAGAGTGTTGAGACCAGAGAGGCTAAGACCGCATTGACTCAGTGCGGTATTCAGCCTCTCTGGTGTCAAGTCTGATTTTGGGAAGAAAAAAAAAATCCAAAATCAGACAGAGTGTTGAGACCAGAGAGGCTAAGACCGCATTGACTCAGTGTGCTATACAGCCTCTCTGGTGTCAATACTCTGTCTGATTTTGGGTTTTTTTTTTTTTTTTTTCCAAAATCAGACAGAGTGTTGAGACCAGACAGGCTAAGACCGCATTGACTCAGTGCGGTATTCAGCCTCTCTGGTGTCAATCCTCTGTCTGATTTTGGAAGAAAGAAAAAAAATCCAAAATCAGACAGTGTTGAGACCAGAGAGGCATTGACTCAGTGCGGTATTCAGCCTCTCTGGTGTCAATACTCTGTCTGATTTGGGGAGATTTTTTTTTTTTTCCAAAATCAGACAGAGTGTTGAGACCAGAGAGGCTAAGACCGCATTGACTCAGTGCAGTATTCAGCCTCTCTGGTGTCAAGACTGATTTTGGGAAGAAAAAAAAAATCAAAAATCAGACAGAGTGTTGAGACCAGAGAGCCTAAGACCGCATTGACTCAGTGCGGTATTCAGCCTCTCTGGTGTCAATACTCTGATTTTGGGAAAAAAAAAAAAAAATCCAAAATCAGACAGAGTGTTGAGACCAGAGAGGCTAAGACCGCATTGACTCAGTGCGGTATTCAGCCTCTCTGGTGTCAATACTCTGATTTTGGGAAAAAAAAAAAAAAATCCAAAATCAGACAGAGTGTTGACACCAGAGAGGCTAAAACTGCATTGAATCAGTGTGCTATACAGCCTCTCTGGTGTCAAGTCTGATTTTGGGGAAAAAAAAAAAATCCAAAATCAGACAGAGTGTTGAGACCAGAGAGGCTAAGACCGCATTGACTCAGTGCGGTATTCAGCCTCTCTGGTGTCAATACTCTGATTTTGGGAAAAAAAAAAAAATCCAAAATCAGACAGATTGTTGAGACCATAGAGCCTAAGACCGCATTGACTCAGTGCGGTATTCAGCCTCTCTGGTGTCAATACTCTGATTTTGGGAAAAAAAAAAATCCAAAATCAGACAGAGTGTTGACACCAGAGAGGCTAAAACTGCATTGAATCAGTGTGCTATACAGCCTCTCTGGTGTCAATACTCTGTCTGATTTTGGGAAAAAAAAAATCTAAAATCAGACAGAGTGTTGAGACCAGAGAGGCTAAGACCGCATTGACTCAGTGCGGTATTCAGCCTCTCTGGTGTCAATACTCTGATTTTGGGAAAAAAAAAAAAAAAATCCAAAATCAGACAGAGTGTTGAGACCAGAGAGGCTAAGACCGCATTGACTCAGTGCGGTATTCAGCCTCTCTGGTGTCAATACGCTGATTTTGGGAAAAAAAAAAAAAAAAATCCAAAATCAGACAGAGTGTTGACACCAGAGAGGCTAAAACTGCATTGAATCAGTGTGCTATACAGCCTCTCTGGTGTCAAGTCTGATTTTGGAAAAAAAAAAAAAATCCAAAATCAGACAGAGTGTTGAGACCAGAGAGGCTAAGACTGCATTGACTCAGTGCGGTATTCAGCCTCTCTGGTCTCAAGTCTGATTTTAGGAAGAAAAAAAAAATCCAAAAGTAGACAGAGTGTTGAGACCAGAGAGGCTAAGACCGCATTGACTCAGTGCGGTATTCAGCCTCTCTGGTGTCAATACTCTGATTTTGGGAAAGAAAAAAAAAAATCCAAAATCAGACAGAGTGTTGAGACCAGAGAGGCTAAGACCGCATTGACTCAGTGCGGTATTCAGCCTCTCTGGTGTCAATACTCTGATTTTTTGGGGGGGGAAAAAAAAATCCAAAATCAGACAGAGTGTTGAGACCAGAGAGGCTAAGACTGCATTGACTCAGTGCGGTATTCAGCCTCTCTGGTGTCAAGTCTGATTTTGGGAGAAAAAAAAATCCAAAATCAGACAGAGTGTTGAGACCAGAGAGGCTAAGACCGCATTGACTCAGTGCTGTATTCAGCCTCTCTGGTGTCAATCCTCTGTCTGATTTTGGAAGAAAGAAAAAAAATCCAAAATCAGACAGTGTTGAGACCAGAGAGGCATTGACTCAGTGCGGTATTCAGCCTCTCTGGTGTCAATACTCTGTCTGATTTGGGGAGATTTTTTTTTTTTTTCCAAAATCAGACAGAGTGTTGAGACCAGAGAGGCTAAGACCGCATTGACTCAGTGCAGTATTCAGCCTCTCTGGTGTCAAGACTGATTTTGGGAAGAAAAAAAAAAAATCCAAAATCAGACAGAGTGTTGACACCAGAGAGGCTAAAACTGCATTGAATCAGTGTGCTATACAGCCTCTCTGGTGTCAAGTCTGATTTTGGGAAAAAAAAAAATCCAAAATCAGACAGAGTGTTGAGACCAGAGAGGCTAAGACCGCATTGACTCAGTGCGGTATTCAGCCTCTCTGGTGTCAATACTCTGATTTTGGGAAAGAAAAAAAAAATCCAAAATCAAACAGATTGTTGAGACCATAGAGCCTAAGACCGCATTGACTCAGTGCGGTATTCAGCCTCTCTGGTGTCAATACTCTGATTTTGGGAAAGAAAAAAAAAATCCAAAATCAGACAGAGTGTTGACACCAGAGAGGCTAAAACTGCATTGAATCAGTGTGCTATACAGCCTCTCTGGTGTCAAGTCTGATTTTGGGAAAAAAAAAAAAAAATCCAAAATCAGACAGAGTGTTGAGACCAGAGAGGCTAAGACCGCATTGACTCAGTGCGGTATTCAGCCTCTCTGGTGTCAATACTCTGATTTTGGGAAAGAAAAAAAAAATCCAAAATCAGACAGAGTGTTGACACCAGAGAGGCTAAAACTGCATTGAATCAGTGTGCTATACAGCCTCTCTGGTGTCAATACTCTGTCTGATTTTGGGAGAAAAAAAAAATCCAAAATCAGACAGAGTGTTGAGACCAGAGAGGCTGTATAGCACACTGATTCAATGCAGTTTTAGCCTCTCTGGTGTCAACACTCTGTCTGATTTTGGATTTTTTTTTTTTCCCCCAAAATCAGAGTATTGACACCAGAGAGGCTAAGACCGCATTGACTCAGTGTGCTATACAGCCTCTCTGGTGTCAATACTCTGTCTGATTTTGGGAGATTTTTTTTATTTTTTCCAAAATCAGAGTGTTGAGACCAGAGAGGCTAAGACCGCATTGACTCAGTGCGGTATTCAGCCTCTCTGGTGTCAATCCTCTGTCTGATTTTGGAAGAAAGAAAAAAAATCCAAAATCAGACAGTGTTGAGACCAGAGCGGCATTGACTCAGTGCGGTATTCAGCCTCTCTGGTGTCAATACTCTGTCTGATTTGGGGAGATTTTTTTTTTTTTCCAAAATCAGACAGAGTGTTGAGACCAGAGAGGCTAAGACCGCATTGGCTCAGTGCAGTATTCAGCCTCTCTGGTGTCAAGACTGATTTTGGGAAGAAAAAAAAAATCAAAAATCAGACAGAGTGTTGAGACCAGAGAGCCTAAGACCGCATTGACTCAGTGCGGTATTCAGCCTCTCTGGTGTCAATACTCTGATTTTGGGAAAAAAAAAAAAAATCCAAAATGAGACAGAGTGTTGAGACCAGAGAGGCTAAAACCGCATTGACTCAGTGTGCTATACAGCCTCTCTGGTGTCAATACTCTGTCTGATTTTGGGGGGAAAAAAAAATCCAAAATCAGACAGAGTGTTGAGACCAGAGAGGCTAAGACCGCATTGACTCAGTGCGGTATTCAGCCTCTCTGGTGTCAATACTCTGATTTTGGGAAAAAAAAAAAAAAATCCAAAATCAGACAGAGTGTTGAGACCAGAGAGGCTAAGACTGCATTGACTCAGTGCGGTATTCAGCCTCTCTGGTGTCAAGTCTGATTTTGGGAAAAAAAAAAAATCCAAAATCAGACAGAGTGTTGAGACCAGAGAGGCTAAGACCGCATTGACTCAGTGCGGTATTCAGCCTCTCTGGTGTCAATACTCTGATTTTGGGAAAGAAAAAAAAAATCCAAAATCAGACAGAGTGTTGAGACCAGACCGCATTGACTCAGTGCGGTATTCAGCCTCTCTGGTGTCAATACTCTGATTTTTGGGGGGGGGGGGGGGAAATCCAAAATCAGACAGAGTGTTGAGACCAGAGAGGCTAAGACTGCATTGACTCAGTGCGGTATTCAGCCTCTCTGGTGTCAAGTCTGATTTTGGGAAAAAAAAAATCCAAAATCAGACAGAGTGTTGAGACCAGAGAGGCTAAGACCGCATTGACTCAGTGCGGTATTCAGCCTCTCTGGTGTCAAGTCTGATTTTGGGAAGAAAAAAAAAATCCAAAATCAGACAGAGTGTTGAGACCAGAGAGGCTAAGACCGCATTGACTCAGTGTGCTATACAGCCTCTCTGGTGTCAATACTCTGTCTGATTTTGGGTTTTATTTTTTATTTTTTCCAAAATCAGACAGAGTGTTGAGACCAGACAGGCTAAGACCGCATTGACTCAGTGCGGTATTCAGCCTCTCTGGTGTCAATCCTCTGTCTGATTTTGGAAGAAAGAAAAAAAATCCAAAATCAGACAGTGTTGAGACCAGAGAGGCATTGACTCAGTGCGGTATTCAGCCTCTCTGGTGTCAATACTCTGTCTGATTTGGGGAGATTTTTTTTTTTTTCCAAAATCAGACAGAGTGTTGAGACCAGAGAGGCTAAGACCGCATTGACTCAGTGCAGTATTCAGCCTCTCTGGTGTCAAGACTGATTTTGGGAAGAAAAAAAAAAATCAAAAATCAGACAGAGTGTTGAGACCAGAGAGCCTAAGACCGCATTGACTCAGTGCGGTATTCAGCCTCTCTGGTGTCAATACTCTGATTTTGGGAAAAAAAAAAAAAAATCCAAAATCAGACAGAGTGTTGAGACCAGAGAGGCTAAGACCGCATTGACTCAGTGCAGTATTCAGCCTCTCTGGTGTCAATACTCTGATTTTGGGAAAAAAAAAAAAAAATCCAAAATCAGACAGAGTGTTGACACCAGAGAGGCTAAAACTGCATTGAATCAGTGTGCTATACAGCCTCTCTGGTGTCAAGTCTGATTTTGGGAAAAAAAAAAAAATCCAAAATCAGACAGAGTGTTGAGACCAGAGAGGCTAAGACCGCATTGACTCAGTGCGGTATTCAGCCTCTCTGGTGTCAATACTCTGATTTTGGGAAAAAAAAAAAATCCAAAATCAGACAGATTGTTGAGACCATAGAGCCTAAGACCGCATTGACTCAGTGCGGTATTCAGCCTCTCTGGTGTCAATACTCTGATTTTGGGGGGGAAAAAAAAAAATCCAAAATCAGACAGAGTGTTGACACCAGAGAGGCTAAAACTGCATTGAATCAGTGTGCTATACAGCCTCTCTGGTGTCAATACTCTGTCTGATTTTGGGAAAAAAAAAATCCAAAATCAGACAGAGTGTTGAGACCAGAGAGGCTAAGACCGCATTGACTCAGTGCGGTATTCAGCCTCTCTGGTGTCAATACTCTGATTTTGGGGAAAAAAAAAAAAAAATCCAAAATCAGACAGAGTGTTGAGACCAGAGAGGCTAAGACCGCATTGACTCAGTGCGGTATTCAGCCTCTCTGGTGTCAATACGCTGATTTTGGGAAAAAAAAAAAAAAAATCCAAAATCAGACAGAGTGTTGACACCAGAGAGGCTAAAACTGCATTGAATCAGTGTGCTATACAGCCTCTCTGGTGTCAAGTCTGATTTTGGGAAAAAAAAAAAAATCCAAAATCAGACAGAGTGTTGAGACCAGAGAGGCTAAGACTGCATTGACTCAGTGCGGTATTCAGCCTCTCTGGTCTCAAGTCTGATTTTAGGAAGAAAAAAAAAATCCAAAAGTAGACAGAGTGTTGAGACCAGAGAGGCTAAGACCGCATTGACTCAGTGCGGTATTCAGCCTCTCTGGTGTCAATACTCTGATTTTGGGAAAGAAAAAAAAAAATCCAAAATCAGACAGAGTGTTGAGACCAGAGAGGCTAAGACCGCATTGACTCAGTGCGGTATTCAGCCTCTCTGGTGGCAATACTCTGATTTTTGGGGGGGGGGAAAAAAAATCCAAAATCAGACAGAGTGTTGAGACCAGAGAGGCTAAGACTGCATTGACTCAGTGCGGTATTCAGCCTCTCTGGTGTCAAGTCTGATTTTGGGAAAAAAAAAATCCAAAATCAGACAGAGTGTTGAGACCAGAGAGGCTAAGACCGCATTGACTCAGTGCGGTATTCAGCCTCTCTGGTGTCAATCCTCTGTCTGATTTTGGAAGAAAGAAAAAAAATCCAAAATCAGACAGTGTTGAGACCAGAGAGGCATTGACTCAGTGCGGTATTCAGCCTCTCTGGTGTCAATACTCTGTCTGATTTGGGGAGATTTTTTTTTTTTTTCCAAAATCAGACAGAGTGTTGAGACCAGAGAGGCTAAGACCGCATTGACTCAGTGCAGTATTCAGCCTCTCTGGTGTCAAGACTGATTTTGGGAAGAAAAAAAAAATCAAAAATCAGACAGAGTGTTGAGACCAGAGAGGCTAAGACCGCATTGACTCAGTGCGGTATTCAGCCTCTCTGGTGTCAATACTCTGATTTTGGGGGGGAAAAAAAAAAATCCAAAATCAGACAGAGTGTTGACACCAGAGACGCTAAAACTGCATTGAATCAGTGTGCTATACAGCCTCTCTGGTGTCAAGTCTGATTTTGGGAAAAAAAAAAAAATCCAAAATCAGACAGAGTGTTGAGACCAGAGAGGCTAAGACCGCATTGACTCAGTGCGGTATTCAGCCTCTCTGGTGTCAATACTCTGATTTTGGGAAAGAAAAAAAAAATCCAAAATCAGACAGATTGTTGAGACCATAGAGCCTAAGACCGCATTGACTCAGTGCGGTATTCAGCCTCTCTGGTGTCAATACTCTGATTTTGGGGAAAAAAAAAAAAAAATCCAAAATCAGACAGAGTGTTGACACCAGAGAGGCTAAAACTGCATTGAATCAGTGTGCTATACAGCCTCTCTGGTGTCAATACTCTGTCTGATTTTGGGGAAAAAAAAATCCAAAATCAGACAGAGTGTTGAGACCAGAGAGGCTAAGACCGCATTGACTCAGTGCGGTATTCAGCCTCTCTGGTGTCAAGTCTGATTTTGGGAAGAAAAAAAAAATCCAAAATCAGACAGAGTGTTGAGACCAGAGAGGCTAAGACCGCATTGACTCAGTGTGCTATACAGCCTCTCTGGTGTCAATACTCTGTCTGATTTTGGGTTTTATTTTTTATTTTTTCCAAAATCAGACAGAGTGTTGAGACCAGAGAGGCTAAGACCGCATTGACTCAGTGCGGTATTCAGCCTCTCTGGTGTCAATCCTCTGTCTGATTTTGGAAGAAAGAAAAAAAATCCAAAATCAGACAGTGTTGAGACCAGAGAGGCATTGACTCAGTGCGGTATTCAGCCTCTCTGGTGTCAATACTCTGTCTGATTTGGGGAGATTTTTTTTTTTTCCCAAAATCAGACAGAGTGTTGAGACCAGAGAGGCTAAGACCGCATTGACTCAGTGCAGTATTCAGCCTCTCTGGTGTCAAGACTGATTTTGGGAAGAAAAAAAAAAATCAAAAATCAGACAGAGTGTTGAGACCAGAGAGCCTAAGACCGCATTGACTCAGTGCGGTATTCAGCCTCTCTGGTGTCAATACTCTGATTTTGGGAAAAAAAAAAAAAAATCCAAAATCAGACAGAGTGTTGAGACCAGAGAGGCTAAGACCGCATTGACTCAGTGCGGTATTCAGCCTCTCTGGTGTCAATACTCTGATTTTGGGAAAAAAAAAAAAAAATCCAAAATCAGACAGTGTTGAGACCAGAGAGGCATTGACTCAGTGCGGTATTCAGCCTCTCTGGTGTCAATACTCTGTCTGATTTGGGGAGATTTTTTTTTTTTTTCCAAAATCAGACAGAGTGTTGAGACCAGAGAGGCTAAGACCGCATTGACTCAGTGCAGTATTCAGCCTCTCTGGTGTCAAGACTGATTTTGGGAAGAAAAAAAAAATCAAAAATCAGACAGAGTGTTGAGACCAGAGAGGCTAAGACCGCATTGACTCAGTGCGGTATTCAGCCTCTCTGGTGTCAATACTCTGATTTTGGGGGGAAAAAAAAAAAATCCAAAATCAGACAGAGTGTTGACACCAGAGACGCTAAAACTGCATTGAATCAGTGTGCTATACAGCCTCTCTGGTGTCAAGTCTGATTTTGGGAAAAAAAAAAAAATCCAAAATCAGACAGAGTGTTGAGACCAGAGAGGCTAAGACCGCATTGACTCAGTGCGGTATTCAGCCTCTCTGGTGTCAATACTCTGATTTTGGGAAAAAAAAAAAATCCAAAATCAGACAGATTGTTGAGACCATAGAGCCTAAGACCGCATTGACTCAGTGCGGTATTCAGCCTCTCTGGTGTCAATACTCTGATTTTGGGGGGGAAAAAAAAAAATCCAAAATCAGACAGAGTGTTGACACCAGAGAGGCTAAAACTGCATTGAATCAGTGTGCTATACAGCCTCTCTGGTGTCAATACTCTGTCTGATTTTGGGAAAAAAAAAATCCAAAATCAGACAGAGTGTTGAGACCAGAGAGGCTAAGACCGCATTGACTCAGTGCGGTATTCAGCCTCTCTGGTGTCAATACTCTGATTTTGGGGAAAAAAAAAAAAAAATCCAAAATCAGACAGAGTGTTGAGACCAGAGAGGCTAAGACCGCATTGACTCAGTGCGGTATTCAGCCTCTCTGGTGTCAATACGCTGATTTTGGGAAAAAAAAAAAAAAAATCCAAAATCAGACAGAGTGTTGACACCAGAGAGGCTAAAACTGCATTGAATCAGTGTGCTATACAGCCTCTCTGGTGTCAAGTCTGATTTTGGGAAAAAAAAAAAAATCCAAAATCAGACAGAGTGTTGAGACCAGAGAGGCTAAGACTGCATTGACTCAGTGCGGTATTCAGCCTCTCTGGTCTCAAGTCTGATTTTAGGAAGAAAAAAAAAATCCAAAAGTAGACAGAGTGTTGAGACCAGAGAGGCTAAGACCGCATTGACTCAGTGCGGTATTCAGCCTCTCTGGTGTCAATACTCTGATTTTGGGAAAGAAAAAAAAAAATCCAAAATCAGACAGAGTGTTGAGACCAGAGAGGCTAAGACCGCATTGACTCAGTGCGGTATTCAGCCTCTCTGGTGGCAATACTCTGATTTTTGGGGGGGGGGAAAAAAAATCCAAAATCAGACAGAGTGTTGAGACCAGAGAGGCTAAGACTGCATTGACTCAGTGCGGTATTCAGCCTCTCTGGTGTCAAGTCTGATTTTGGGAAAAAAAAAATCCAAAATCAGACAGAGTGTTGAGACCAGAGAGGCTAAGACCGCATTGACTCAGTGCGGTATTCAGCCTCTCTGGTGTCAATCCTCTGTCTGATTTTGGAAGAAAGAAAAAAAATCCAAAATCAGACAGTGTTGAGACCAGAGAGGCATTGACTCAGTGCGGTATTCAGCCTCTCTGGTGTCAATACTCTGTCTGATTTGGGGAGATTTTTTTTTTTTTTCCAAAATCAGACAGAGTGTTGAGACCAGAGAGGCTAAGACCGCATTGACTCAGTGCAGTATTCAGCCTCTCTGGTGTCAAGACTGATTTTGGGAAGAAAAAAAAAATCAAAAATCAGACAGAGTGTTGAGACCAGAGAGGCTAAGACCGCATTGACTCAGTGCGGTATTCAGCCTCTCTGGTGTCAATACTCTGATTTTGGGGGGAAAAAAAAAAAATCCAAAATCAGACAGAGTGTTGACACCAGAGACGCTAAAACTGCATTGAATCAGTGTGCTATACAGCCTCTCTGGTGTCAAGTCTGATTTTGGGAAAAAAAAAAAAATCCAAAATCAGACAGAGTGTTGAGACCAGAGAGGCTAAGACCGCATTGACTCAGTGCGGTATTCAGCCTCTCTGGTGTCAATACTCTGATTTTGGGAAAGAAAAAAAAAATCCAAAATCAGACAGATTGTTGAGACCATAGAGCCTAAGACCGCATTGACTCAGTGCGGTATTCAGCCTCTCTGGTGTCAATACTCTGATTTTGGGGACAAAAAAAAAAAAATCCAAAATCAGACAGAGTGTTGACACCAGAGAGGCTAAAACTGCATTGAATCAGTGTGCTATACAGCCTCTCTGGTGTCAATACTCTGTCTGATTTTGGGAAAAAAAAAATCCAAAATCAGACAGAGTGTTGAGACCAGAGAGGCTAAGACCGCATTGACTCAGTGCGGTATTCAGCCTCTCTGGTGTCAAGTCTGATTTTGGGAAGAAAAAAAAAATCCAAAATCAGACAGAGTGTTGAGACCAGAGAGGCTAAGACCGCATTGACTCAGTGTGCTATACAGCCTCTCTGGTGTCAATACTCTGTCTGATTTTGGGTTTTATTTTTTATTTTTTCCAAAATCAGACAGAGTGTTGAGACCAGAGAGGCTAAGACCGCATTGACTCAGTGCGGTATTCAGCCTCTCTGGTGTCAATCCTCTGTCTGATTTTGGAAGAAAGAAAAAAAATCCAAAATCAGACAGTGTTGAGACCAGAGAGGCATTGACTCAGTGCGGTATTCAGCCTCTCTGGTGTCAATACTCTGTCTGATTTGGGGAGATTTTTTTTTTTTTCCAAAATCAGACAGAGTGTTGAGACCAGAGAGGCTAAGACCGCATTGACTCAGTGCAGTATTCAGCCTCTCTGGTGTCAAGACTGATTTTGGGAAGAAAAAAAAAAATCAAAAATCAGACAGAGTGTTGAGACCAGAGAGCCTAAGACCGCATTGACTCAGTGCGGTATTCAGCCTCTCTGGTGTCAATACTCTGATTTTGGGAAAAAAAAAAAAAAATCCAAAATCAGACAGAGTGTTGAGACCAGAGAGGCTAAGACCGCATTGACTCAGTGCGGTATTCAGCCTCTCTGGTGTCAATACTCTGATTTTGGGAAAAAAAAAAAAAAATCCAAAATCAGACAGTGTTGAGACCAGAGAGGCATTGACTCAGTGCGGTATTCAGCCTCTCTGGTGTCAATACTCTGTCTGATTTGGGGAGATTTTTTTTTTTTTTCCAAAATCAGACAGAGTGTTGAGACCAGAGAGGCTAAGACCGCATTGACTCAGTGCAGTATTCAGCCTCTCTGGTGTCAAGACTGATTTTGGGAAGAAAAAAAAAATCAAAAATCAGACAGAGTGTTGAGACCAGAGAGGCTAAGACCGCATTGACTCAGTGCGGTATTCAGCCTCTCTGGTGTCAATACTCTGATTTTGGGGGGAAAAAAAAAAAATCCAAAATCAGACAGAGTGTTGACACCAGAGACGCTAAAACTGCATTGAATCAGTGTGCTATACAGCCTCTCTGGTGTCAAGTCTGATTTTGGGAAAAAAAAAAAAATCCAAAATCAGACAGAGTGTTGAGACCAGAGAGGCTAAGACCGCATTGACTCAGTGCGGTATTCAGCCTCTCTGGTGTCAATACTCTGATTTTGGGAAAGAAAAAAAAAATCCAAAATCAGACAGATTGTTGAGACCATAGAGCCTAAGACCGCATTGACTCAGTGCGGTATTCAGCCTCTCTGGTGTCAATACTCTGATTTTGGGGAAAAAAAAAAAAAAATCCAAAATCAGACAGAGTGTTGACACCAGAGAGGCTAAAACTGCATTGAATCAGTGTGCTATACAGCCTCTCTGGTGTCAATACTCTGTCTGATTTTGGGAAAAAAAAAATCCAAAATCAGACAGAGTGTTGAGACCAGAGAGGCTAAGACCGCATTGACTCAGTGCGGTATTCAGCCTCTCTGGTGTCAAGTCTGATTTTGGGAAGAAAAAAAAAATCCAAAATCAGACAGAGTGTTGAGACCAGAGAGGCTAAGACCGCATTGACTCAGTGTGCTATACAGCCTCTCTGGTGTCAATACTCTGTCTGATTTTGGGTTTTATTTTTTATTTTTTCCAAAATCAGACAGAGTGTTGAGACCAGAGAGGCTAAGACCGCATTGACTCAGTGCGGTATTCAGCCTCTCTGGTGTCAATCCTCTGTCTGATTTTGGAAGAAAGAAAAAAAATCCAAAATCAGACAGTGTTGAGACCAGAGAGGCATTGACTCAGTGCGGTATTCAGCCTCTCTGGTGTCAATACTCTGTCTGATTTGGGGAGATTTTTTTTTTTTTCCAAAATCAGACAGAGTGTTGAGACCAGAGAGGCTAAGACCGCATTGACTCAGTGCAGTATTCAGCCTCTCTGGTGTCAAGACTGATTTTGGGAAGAAAAAAAAAATCAAAAATCAGACAGAGTGTTGAGACCAGAGAGCCTAAGACCGCATTGACTCAGTGCGGTATTCAGCCTCTCTGGTGTCAATACTCTGATTTTGGGAAAAAAAAAAAAAAATCCAAAATCAGACAGAGTGTTGACACCAGAGAGGCTAAAACTGCATTGAATCAGTGTGCTATACAGCCTCTCTGGTGTCAAGTCTGATTTTGGGAAAAAAAAAAAAATCCAAAATCAGACAGAGTGTTGAGACCAGAGAGGCTAAGACCGCATTGACTCAGTGCGGTATTCAGCCTCTCTGGTGTCAATACTCTGATTTTGGGAAAAAAAAAAAATCCAAAATCAGACAGATTGTTGAGACCATAGAGCCTAAGACCGCATTGACTCAGTGCGGTATTCAGCCTCTCTGGTGTCAATACTCTGATTTTGGGGGGAAAAAAAATAAATCCAAAATCAGACAGAGTGTTGACACCAGAGACGCTAAAACTGCATTGAATCAGTGTGCTATACAGCCTCTCTGGTGTCAAGTCTGATTTTGGGAAAAAAAAAAAAATCCAAAATCAGACAGAGTGTTGAGACCAGAGAGGCTAAGACCGCATTGACTCAGTGCGGTATTCAGCCTCTCTGGTGTCAATACTCTGATTTTGGGAAAGAAAAAAAAAATCCAAAATCAGACAGATTGTTGAGACCATAGAGCCTAAGACCGCATTGACTCAGTGCGGTATTCAGCCTCTCTGGTGTCAATACTCTGATTTTGGGGAAAAAAAAAAAAAAATCCAAAATCAGACAGAGTGTTGACACCAGAGAGGCTAAAACTGCATTGAATCAGTGTGCTATACAGCCTCTCTGGTGTCAATACTCTGTCTGATTTTGGGGAAAAAAAAATCCAAAATCAGACAGAGTGTTGAGACCAGAGAGGCTAAGACCGCATTGACTCAGTGCGGTATTCAGCCTCTCTGGTGTCAAGTCTGATTTTGGGAAGAAAAAAAAAATCCAAAATCAGACAGAGTGTTGAGACCAGAGAGGCTAAGACCGCATTGACTCAGTGTGCTATACAGCCTCTCTGGTGTCAATACTCTGTCTGATTTTGGGTTTTATTTTTTATTTTTTCCAAAATCAGACAGAGTGTTGAGACCAGAGAGGCTAAGACCGCATTGACTCAGTGCGGTATTCAGCCTCTCTGGTGTCAATCCTCTGTCTGATTTTGGAAGAAAGAAAAAAAATCCAAAATCAGACAGTGTTGAGACCAGAGAGGCATTGACTCAGTGCGGTATTCAGCCTCTCTGGTGTCAATACTCTGTCTGATTTGGGGAGATTTTTTTTTTTTTCCAAAATCAGACAGAGTGTTGAGACCAGAGAGGCTAAGACCGCATTGACTCAGTGCAGTATTCAGCCTCTCTGGTGTCAAGACTGATTTTGGGAAGAAAAAAAAAAATCAAAAATCAGACAGAGTGTTGAGACCAGAGAGCCTAAGACCGCATTGACTCAGTGCGGTATTCAGCCTCTCTGGTGTCAATACTCTGATTTTGGGAAAAAAAAAAAAAAATCCAAAATCAGACAGAGTGTTGAGACCAGAGAGGCTAAGACCGCATTGACTCAGTGCGGTATTCAGCCTCTCTGGTGTCAATACTCTGATTTTGGGAAAAAAAAAAAAAAATCCAAAATCAGACAGTGTTGAGACCAGAGAGGCATTGACTCAGTGCGGTATTCAGCCTCTCTGGTGTCAATACTCTGTCTGATTTGGGGAGATTTTTTTTTTTTTTCCAAAATCAGACAGAGTGTTGAGACCAGAGAGGCTAAGACCGCATTGACTCAGTGCAGTATTCAGCCTCTCTGGTGTCAAGACTGATTTTGGGAAGAAAAAAAAAATCAAAAATCAGACAGAGTGTTGAGACCAGAGAGGCTAAGACCGCATTGACTCAGTGCGGTATTCAGCCTCTCTGGTGTCAATACTCTGATTTTGGGGGAAAAAAAAAAAAATCCAAAATCAGACAGAGTGTTGACACCAGAGACGCTAAAACTGCATTGAATCAGTGTGCTATACAGCCTCTCTGGTGTCAAGTCTGATTTTGGGAAAAAAAAAAAAATCCAAAATCAGACAGAGTGTTGAGACCAGAGAGGCTAAGACCGCATTGACTCAGTGCGGTATTCAGCCTCTCTGGTGTCAATACTCTGATTTTGGGAAAAAAAAAAAATCCAAAATCAGACAGATTGTTGAGACCATAGAGCCTAAGACCGCATTGACTCAGTGCGGTATTCAGCCTCTCTGGTGTCAATACTCTGATTTTGGGGGGGAAAAAAAAAAATCCAAAATCAGACAGAGTGTTGACACCAGAGAGGCTAAAACTGCATTGAATCAGTGTGCTATACAGCCTCTCTGGTGTCAATACTCTGTCTGATTTTGGGAAAAAAAAAATCCAAAATCAGACAGAGTGTTGAGACCAGAGAGGCTAAGACCGCATTGACTCAGTGCGGTATTCAGCCTCTCTGGTGTCAATACTCTGATTTTGGGGAAAAAAAAAAAAAAATCCAAAATCAGACAGAGTGTTGAGACCAGAGAGGCTAAGACCGCATTGACTCAGTGCGGTATTCAGCCTCTCTGGTGTCAATACGCTGATTTTGGGAAAAAAAAAAAAAAAATCCAAAATCAGACAGAGTGTTGACACCAGAGAGGCTAAAACTGCATTGAATCAGTGTGCTATACAGCCTCTCTGGTGTCAAGTCTGATTTTGGGAAAAAAAAAAAAATCCAAAATCAGACAGAGTGTTGAGACCAGAGAGGCTAAGACTGCATTGACTCAGTGCGGTATTCAGCCTCTCTGGTCTCAAGTCTGATTTTAGGAAGAAAAAAAAAATCCAAAAGTAGACAGAGTGTTGAGACCAGAGAGGCTAAGACCGCATTGACTCAGTGCGGTATTCAGCCTCTCTGGTGTCAATACTCTGATTTTGGGAAAGAAAAAAAAAAATCCAAAATCAGACAGAGTGTTGAGACCAGAGAGGCTAAGACCGCATTGACTCAGTGCGGTATTCAGCCTCTCTGGTGGCAATACTCTGATTTTTGGGGGGGGGGAAAAAAAATCCAAAATCAGACAGAGTGTTGAGACCAGAGAGGCTAAGACTGCATTGACTCAGTGCGGTATTCAGCCTCTCTGGTGTCAAGTCTGATTTTGGGAAAAAAAAAATCCAAAATCAGACAGAGTGTTGAGACCAGAGAGGCTAAGACCGCATTGACTCAGTGCGGTATTCAGCCTCTCTGGTGTCAATCCTCTGTCTGATTTTGGAAGAAAGAAAAAAAATCCAAAATCAGACAGTGTTGAGACCAGAGAGGCATTGACTCAGTGCGGTATTCAGCCTCTCTGGTGTCAATACTCTGTCTGATTTGGGGAGATTTTTTTTTTTTTTCCAAAATCAGACAGAGTGTTGAGACCAGAGAGGCTAAGACCGCATTGACTCAGTGCAGTATTCAGCCTCTCTGGTGTCAAGACTGATTTTGGGAAGAAAAAAAAAATCAAAAATCAGACAGAGTGTTGAGACCAGAGAGGCTAAGACCGCATTGACTCAGTGCGGTATTCAGCCTCTCTGGTGTCAATACTCTGATTTTGGGGGGAAAAAAAAAAAATCCAAAATCAGACAGAGTGTTGACACCAGAGACGCTAAAACTGCATTGAATCAGTGTGCTATACAGCCTCTCTGGTGTCAAGTCTGATTTTGGGAAAAAAAAAAAAATCCAAAATCAGACAGAGTGTTGAGACCAGAGAGGCTAAGACCGCATTGACTCAGTGCGGTATTCAGCCTCTCTGGTGTCAATACTCTGATTTTGGGAAAGAAAAAAAAAATCCAAAATCAGACAGATTGTTGAGACCATAGAGCCTAAGACCGCATTGACTCAGTGCGGTATTCAGCCTCTCTGGTGTCAATACTCTGATTTTGGGGAAAAAAAAAAAAAAATCCAAAATCAGACAGAGTGTTGACACCAGAGAGGCTAAAACTGCATTGAATCAGTGTGCTATACAGCCTCTCTGGTGTCAATACTCTGTCTGATTTTGGGAAAAAAAAAATCCAAAATCAGACAGAGTGTTGAGACCAGAGAGGCTAAGACCGCATTGACTCAGTGCGGTATTCAGCCTCTCTGGTGTCAAGTCTGATTTTGGGAAGAAAAAAAAAATCCAAAATCAGACAGAGTGTTGAGACCAGAGAGGCTAAGACCGCATTGACTCAGTGTGCTATACAGCCTCTCTGGTGTCAATACTCTGTCTGATTTTGGGTTTTATTTTTTATTTTTTCCAAAATCAGACAGAGTGTTGAGACCAGAGAGGCTAAGACCGCATTGACTCAGTGCGGTATTCAGCCTCTCTGGTGTCAATCCTCTGTCTGATTTTGGAAGAAAGAAAAAAAATCCAAAATCAGACAGTGTTGAGACCAGAGAGGCATTGACTCAGTGCGGTATTCAGCCTCTCTGGTGTCAATACTCTGTCTGATTTGGGGAGATTTTTTTTTTTTTCCAAAATCAGACAGAGTGTTGAGACCAGAGAGGCTAAGACCGCATTGACTCAGTGCAGTATTCAGCCTCTCTGGTGTCAAGACTGATTTTGGGAAGAAAAAAAAAATCAAAAATCAGACAGAGTGTTGAGACCAGAGAGCCTAAGACCGCATTGACTCAGTGCGGTATTCAGCCTCTCTGGTGTCAATACTCTGATTTTGGGAAAAAAAAAAAAAAATCCAAAATCAGACAGAGTGTTGAGACCAGAGAGGCTAAGACCGCATTGACTCAGTGCGGTATTCAGCCTCTCTGGTGTCAATACTCTGATTTTGGGAAAAAAAAAAAAAAATCCAAAATCAGACAGTGTTGAGACCAGAGAGGCATTGACTCAGTGCGGTATTCAGCCTCTCTGGTGTCAATACTCTGTCTGATTTGGGGAGATTTTTTTTTTTTTTCCAAAATCAGACAGAGTGTTGAGACCAGAGAGGCTAAGACCGCATTGACTCAGTGCAGTATTCAGCCTCTCTGGTGTCAAGACTGATTTTGGGAAGAAAAAAAAAATCAAAAATCAGACAGAGTGTTGAGACCAGAGAGGCTAAGACCGCATTGACTCAGTGCGGTATTCAGCCTCTCTGGTGTCAATACTCTGATTTTGGGGGAAAAAAAAAAAAATCCAAAATCAGACAGAGTGTTGACACCAGAGACGCTAAAACTGCATTGAATCAGTGTGCTATACAGCCTCTCTGGTGTCAAGTCTGATTTTGGGAAAAAAAAAAAAATCCAAAATCAGACAGAGTGTTGAGACCAGAGAGGCTAAGACCGCATTGACTCAGTGCGGTATTCAGCCTCTCTGGTGTCAATACTCTGATTTTGGGAAAGAAAAAAAAAATCCAAAATCAGACAGATTGTTGAGACCATAGAGCCTAAGACCGCATTGACTCAGTGCGGTATTCAGCCTCTCTGGTGTCAATACTCTGATTTTGGGGAAAAAAAAAAAAAAATCCAAAATCAGACAGAGTGTTGACACCAGAGAGGCTAAAACTGCATTGAATCAGTGTGCTATACAGCCTCTCTGGTGTCAATACTCTGTCTGATTTTGGGAAAAAAAAAATCCAAAATCAGACAGAGTGTTGAGACCAGAGAGGCTAAGACCGCATTGACTCAGTGCGGTATTCAGCCTCTCTGGTGTCAAGTCTGATTTTGGGAAGAAAAAAAAAATCCAAAATCAGACAGAGTGTTGAGACCAGAGAGGCTAAGACCGCATTGACTCAGTGTGCTATACAGCCTCTCTGGTGTCAATACTCTGTCTGATTTTGGGTTTTATTTTTTATTTTTTCCAAAATCAGACAGAGTGTTGAGACCAGAGAGGCTAAGACCGCATTGACTCAGTGCGGTATTCAGCCTCTCTGGTGTCAATCCTCTGTCTGATTTTGGAAGAAAGAAAAAAAATCCAAAATCAGACAGTGTTGAGACCAGAGAGGCATTGACTCAGTGCGGTATTCAGCCTCTCTGGTGTCAATACTCTGTCTGATTTGGGGAGATTTTTTTTTTTTTCCAAAATCAGACAGAGTGTTGAGACCAGAGAGGCTAAGACCGCATTGACTCAGTGCAGTATTCAGCCTCTCTGGTGTCAAGACTGATTTTGGGAAGAAAAAAAAAAATCAAAAATCAGACAGAGTGTTGAGACCAGAGAGCCTAAGACCGCATTGACTCAGTGCGGTATTCAGCCTCTCTGGTGTCAATACTCTGATTTTGGGAAAAAAAAAAAAAAATCCAAAATCAGACAGAGTGTTGAGACCAGAGAGGCTAAGACCGCATTGACTCAGTGCGGTATTCAGCCTCTCTGGTGTCAATACTCTGATTTTGGGAAAAAAAAAAAAAAATCCAAAATCAGACAGAGTGTTGACACCAGAGAGGCTAAAACTGCATTGAATCAGTGTGCTATACAGCCTCTCTGGTGTCAAGTCTGATTTTGGGAAAAAAAAAAAAATCCAAAATCAGACAGAGTGTTGAGACCAGAGAGGCTAAGACCGCATTGACTCAGTGCGGTATTCAGCCTCTCTGGTGTCAATACTCTGATTTTGGGAAAAAAAAAAAATCCAAAATCAGACAGATTGTTGAGACCATAGAGCCTAAGACCGCATTGACTCAGTGCGGTATTCAGCCTCTCTGGTGTCAATACTCTGATTTTGGGGGGAAAAAAAAAAAATCCAAAATCAGACAGAGTGTTGACACCAGAGAGGCTAAAACTGCATTGAATCAGTGTGCTATACAGCCTCTCTGGTGTCAATACTCTGTCTGATTTTGGGAAAAAAAAAATCCAAAATCAGACAGAGTGTTGAGACCAGAGAGGCTAAGACCGCATTGACTCAGTGCGGTATTCAGCCTCTCTGGTGTCAATACTCTGATTTTGGGAAAAAAAAAAAAAAAATCCAAAATCAGACAGAGTGTTGAGACCAGAGAGGCTAAGACCGCATTGACTCAGTGCGGTATTCAGCCTCTCTGGTGTCAATACGCTGATTTTGGGAAAAAAAAAAAAAAAAATCCAAAATCAGACAGAGTGTTGACACCAGAGAGGCTAAAACTGCATTGAATCAGTGTGCTATACAGCCTCTCTGGTGTCAAGTCTGATTTTGGGAAAAAAAAAAAAATCCAAAATCAGACAGAGTGTTGAGACCAGAGAGGCTAAGACTGCATTGACTCAGTGCGGTATTCAGCCTCTCTGGTCTCAAGTCTGATTTTAGGAAGAAAAAAAAAATCCAAAAGTAGACAGAGTGTTGAGACCAGAGAGGCTAAGACCGCATTGACTCAGTGCGGTATTCAGCCTCTCTGGTGTCAATACTCTGATTTTGGGAAAGAAAAAAAAAAATCCAAAATCAGACAGAGTGTTGAGACCAGAGAGGCTAAGACCGCATTGACTCAGTGCGGTATTCAGCCTCTCTGGTGTCAATACTCTGATTTTTGGGGGGGGGAAAAAAAAATCCAAAATCAGACAGAGTGTTGAGACCAGAGAGGCTAAGACTGCATTGACTCAGTGCGGTATTCAGCCTCTCTGGTGTCAAGTCTGATTTTGGGAAAAAAAAAATCCAAAATCAGACAGAGTGTTGAGACCAGAGAGGCTAAGACCGCATTGACTCAGTGCGGTATTCAGCCTCTCTGGTGTCAATCCTCTGTCTGATTTTGGAAGAAAGAAAAAAAATCCAAAATCAGACAGTGTTGAGACCAGAGAGGCATTGACTCAGTGCGGTATTCAGCCTCTCTGGTGTCAATACTCTGTCTGATTTGGGGAGATTTTTTTTTTTTTTCCAAAATCAGACAGAGTGTTGAGACCAGAGAGGCTAAGACCGCATTGACTCAGTGCAGTATTCAGCCTCTCTGGTGTCAAGACTGATTTTGGGAAGAAGAAAAAAAATCAAAAATCAGACAGAGTGTTGAGACCAGAGAGCCTAAGACCGCATTGACTCAGTGCGGTATTCAGCCTCTCTGGTGTCAATACTCTGATTTTGGGAAAAAAAAAAAAAATCCAAAATCAGACAGAGTGTTGAGACCAGAGAGGCTAAGACCGCATTGACTCAGTGCGGTATTCAGCCTCTCTGGTGTCAATACTCTGATTTTGGGGAAAAAAAAAAAAAATCCAAAATCAGACAGAGTGTTGACACCAGAGACGCTAAAACTGCATTGAATCAGTGTGCTATACAGCCTCTCTGGTGTCAAGTCTGATTTTGGGAAAAAAAAAAAAATCCAAAATCAGACAGAGTGTTGAGACCAGAGAGGCTAAGACCGCATTGACTCAGTGCGGTATTCAGCCTCTCTGGTGTCAATACTCTGATTTTGGGAAAAAAAAAAAAAAATCCAAAATCAGACAGAGTGTTGAGACCAGAGAGGCTAAGACCGCATTGACTCAGTGCGGTATTCAGCCTCTCTGGTGTCAATACTCTGATTTTGGGAAAAAAAAAAAAAAATCCAAAATCAGACAGAGTGTTGACACCAGAGAGGCTAAAACTGCATTGAATCAGTGTGCTATACAGCCTCTCTGGTGTCAAGTCTGATTTTGGGAAAAAAAAAAAAATCCAAAATCAGACAGAGTGTTGAGACCAGAGAGGCTAAGACCGCATTGACTCAGTGCGGTATTCAGCCTCTCTGGTGTCAATACTCTGATTTTGGGAAAAAAAAAAAAATCCAAAATCAGACAGATTGTTGAGACCATAGAGCCTAAGACCGCATTGACTCAGTGCGGTATTCAGCCTCTCTGGTGTCAATACTCTGATTTTGGGGGGAAAAAAAAAAAATCCAAAATCAGACAGAGTGTTGACACCAGAGAGGCTAAAACTGCATTGAATCAGTGTGCTATACAGCCTCTCTGGTGTCAATACTCTGTCTGATTTTGGGAAAAAAAAAATCCAAAATCAGACAGAGTGTTGAGACCAGAGAGGCTAAGACCGCATTGACTCAGTGCGGTATTCAGCCTCTCTGGTGTCAATACTCTGATTTTGGGAAAAAAAAAAAAAAAATCCAAAATCAGACAGAGTGTTGAGACCAGAGAGGCTAAGACCGCATTGACTCAGTGCGGTATTCAGCCTCTCTGGTGTCAATACTCTGATTTTGGGAAAAAAAAAAAAAAATCCAAAATCAGACAGAGTGTTGAGACCAGAGAGGCTAAGACCGCATTGACTCAGTGCGGTATTCAGCCTCTCTGGTGTCAATACGCTGATTTTGGGAAAAAAAAAAAAAAAAATCCAAAATCAGACAGAGTGTTGACACCAGAGAGGCTAAAACTGCATTGAATCAGTGTGCTATACAGCCTCTCTGGTGTCAAGTCTGATTTTGGGAAAAAAAAAAAAATCCAAAATCAGACAGAGTGTTGAGACCAGAGAGGCTAAGACTGCATTGACTCAGTGCGGTATTCAGCCTCTCTGGTCTCAAGTCTGATTTTAGGAAGAAAAAAAAAATCCAAAAGTAGACAGAGTGTTGAGACCAGAGAGGCTAAGACCGCATTGACTCAGTGCGGTATTCAGCCTCTCTGGTGTCAATACTCTGATTTTGGGAAAGAAAAAAAAAAATCCAAAATCAGACAGAGTGTTGAGACCAGAGAGGCTAAGACCGCATTGACTCAGTGCGGTATTCAGCCTCTCTGGGGTCAATACTCTGATTTTTGGGGGGGGAAAAAAAAAATCAAAAATCAGACAGAGTGTTGAGACCAGAGAGGCTAAGACTGCATTGACTCAGTGCAGTATTCAGCCTCTCTGGTGTCAAGACTGATTTTGGGAAGAAAAGAAAAAAATCAAAAATCAGACAGAGTGTTGAGACCAGAGAGCCTAAGACCGCATTGACTCAGTGCGGTATTCAGCCTCTCTGGTGTCAATACTCTGATTTTGGGAAAAAAAAAAAAAAAAATCCAAAATCAGACAGAGTGTTGAGACCAGAGAGGCTAAGACCGCATTGACTCAGTGCGGTATTCAGCCTCTCTGGTGTCAATACTCTGATTTTGGGGAAAAAAAAAAAAAAATCCAAAATCAGACAGAGTGTTGACACCAGAGAGGCTAAAACTGCATTGAATCAGTGTGCTATACAGCCTCTCTGGTGTCAAGTCTGATTTTGGGAAAAAAAAAAAAATCCAAAATCAGACAGAGTGTTGAGACCAGAGAGGCTAAGACCGCATTGACTCAGTGCGGTATTCAGCCTCTCTGGTGTCAATACTCTGATTTTGGGAAAGAAAAAAAAAAATCCAAAATCAGACAGATTGTTGAGACCAGAGAGCCTAAGACCGCATTGACTCAGTGCGGTATTCAGCCTCTCTGGTGTCAATACTCTGATTTTGGGGGAAAAAAAAAAAAAATCCAAAATCAGACAGAGTGTTGACACCAGAGAGGCTAAAACTGCATTGAATCAGTGTGCTATACAGCCTCTCTGGTGTCAATACTCTGTCTGATTTTGGGAAAAAAAAATCCAAAATCAGACAGAGTGTTGAGACCAGAGAGGCTAAGACCGCATTGACTCAGTGCGGTATTCAGCCTCTCTGGTGTCAAGTCTAATTTTGGGAAGAAAAAAAAAAATTCAAAATCAGACAGAGTGTTGAGACCAGAGAGGCTAAGACCGCATTGACTCAGTGTGCTATACAGCCTCTCTGGTGTCAATACTCTGTCTGATTTTGGGAGATTTTTTTTATTTTTTCCAAAATCAGACAGAGTGTTGAGACCAGAGAGGCTAAGACCGCATTGACTCAGTGCGGTATTCAGCCTCTCTGGTGTCAATCCTCTGTCTGATTTTGGAAGAAAGAAAAAAAATCCAAAATCAGACAGTGTTGAGACCAGAGAGGCATTGACTCAGTGCGGTATTCAGCCTCTCTGGTGTCAATACTCTGTCTGATTTGGGGAGATTTTTTTTTTTTTCCAAAATCAGACAGAGTGTTGAGACCAGAGAGGCTAAGACCGCATTGACTCAGTGCAGTATTCAGCCTCTCTGGTGTCAAGACTGATTTTGGGAAGAAAAAAAAAAATCAAAAATCAGACAGAGTGTTGAGACCAGAGAGCCTAAGACCGCATTGACTCAGTGCGGTATTCAGCCTCTCTGGTGTCAATACTCTGATTTTGGGAAAAAAAAAAAAAAATCCAAAATCAGACAGAGTGTTGAGACCAGAGAGGCTAAGACCGCATTGACTCAGTGCGGTATTCAGCCTCTCTGGTGTCAATACTCTGATTTTGGGAAAAAAAAAAAAAAATCCAAAATCAGACAGAGTGTTGACACCAGAGAGGCTAAAACTGCATTGAATCAGTGTGCTATACAGCCTCTCTGGTGTCAAGTCTGATTTTGGGAAAAAAAAAAAAATCCAAAATCAGACAGAGTGTTGAGACCAGAGAGGCTAAGACCGCATTGACTCAGTGCGGTATTCAGCCTCTCTGGTGTCAATACTCTGATTTTGGGAAAGAAAAAAAAAAATCCAAAATCAGACAGATTGTTGAGACCAGAGAGCCTAAGACCGCATTGACTCAGTGCGGTATTCAGCCTCTCTGGTGTCAATACTCTGATTTTGGGGGAAAAAAAAAAAAAATCCAAAATCAGACAGAGTGTTGACACCAGAGAGGCTAAAACTGCATTGAATCAGTGTGCTATACAGCCTCTCTGGTGTCAATACTCTGTCTGATTTTGGGAAAAAAAAATCCAAAATCAGACAGAGTGTTGAGACCAGAGAGGCTAAGACCGCATTGACTCAGTGCGGTATTCAGCCTCTCTGGTGTCAAGTCTAATTTTGGGAAGAAAAAAAAAAATTCAAAATCAGACAGAGTGTTGAGACCAGAGAGGCTAAGACCGCATTGACTCAGTGTGCTATACAGCCTCTCTGGTGTCAATACTCTGTCTGATTTTGGGAGATTTTTTTTATTTTTTCCAAAATCAGACAGAGTGTTGAGACCAGAGAGGCTAAGACCGCATTGACTCAGTGCGGTAGTCAGCCTCTCTGGTGTCAATCCTCTGTCTGATTTTGGAAGAAAGAAAAAAAATCCAAAATCAGACAGTGTTGAGACCAGAGAGGCATTGACTCAGTGCGGTATTCAGCCTCTCTGGTGTCAATACTCTGTCTGATTTGGGGAGATTTTTTTTTTTTTTCCAAAATCAGACAGAGTGTTGAGACCAGAGAGGCTAAGACCGCATTGACTCAGTGCGGTATTCAGCCTCTCTGGTGTCAATCCTCTGTCTGATTTTGGAAGAAAGAAAAAAAATCCAAAATCAGACAGTGTTGAGACCAGAGAGGCATTGACTCAGTGCGGTATTCAGCCTCTCTGGTGTCAATACTCTGTCTGATTTGGGGAGATTTTTTTTTTTTTCCAAAATCAGACAGAGTGTTGAGACCAGAGAGGCTAAGACCGCATTGACTCAGTGCAGTATTCAGCCTCTCTGGTGTCAAGACTGATTTTGGGAAGAAAAAAAAAAATCAAAAATCAGACAGAGTGTTGAGACCAGAGAGCCTAAGACCGCATTGACTCAGTGCGGTATTCAGCCTCTCTGGTGTCAATACTCTGATTTTGGGAAAAAAAAAAAAAAATCCAAAATCAGACAGAGTGTTGAGACCAGAGAGGCTAAGACCGCATTGACTCAGTGCGGTATTCAGCCTCTCTGGTGTCAATACTCTGATTTTGGGAAAAAAAAAAAAAAATCCAAAATCAGACAGAGTGTTGACACCAGAGAGGCTAAAACTGCATTGAATCAGTGTGCTATACAGCCTCTCTGGTGTCAAGTCTGATTTTGGGAAAAAAAAAAAAATCCAAAATCAGACAGAGTGTTGAGACCAGAGAGGCTAAGACCGCATTGACTCAGTGCGGTATTCAGCCTCTCTGGTGTCAATACTCTGATTTTTGGGGGGGGGGGAAAAAAATCCAAAATCAGACAGAGTGTTGAGACCAGAGAGGCTAAGACTGCATTGACTCAGTGCGGTATTCAGCCTCTCTGGTGTCAAGTCTGATTTTGGGAAAAAAAAAATCCAAAATCAGACAGAGTGTTGAGACCAGAGAGGCTAAGACCGCATTGACTCAGTGCGGTATTCAGCCTCTCTGGTGTCAATCCTCTGTCTGATTTTGGAAGAAAGAAAAAAAATCCAAAATCAGACAGTGTTGAGACCAGAGAGGCATTGACTCAGTGCGGTATTCAGCCTCTCTGGTGTCAATACTCTGTCTGATTTGGGGAGATTTTTTTTTTTTTTCCAAAATCAGACAGAGTGTTGAGACCAGAGAGGCTAAGACCGCATTGACTCAGTGCAGTATTCAGCCTCTCTGGTGTCAAGACTGATTTTGGGAAGAAAAAAAAAATCAAAAATCAGACAGAGTGTTGAGACCAGAGAGGCTAAGACCGCATTGACTCAGTGCGGTATTCAGCCTCTCTGGTGTCAATACTCTGATTTTGGGGGGGAAAAAAAAAAATCCAAAATCAGACAGAGTGTTGACACCAGAGACGCTAAAACTGCATTGAATCAGTGTGCTATACAGCCTCTCTGGTGTCAAGTCTGATTTTGGGAAAAAAAAAAAAATCCAAAATCAGACAGAGTGTTGAGACCAGAGAGGCTAAGACCGCATTGACTCAGTGCGGTATTCAGCCTCTCTGGTGTCAATACTCTGATTTTGGGAAAGAAAAAAAAAATCCAAAATCAGACAGATTGTTGAGACCATAGAGCCTAAGACCGCATTGACTCAGTGCGGTATTCAGCCTCTCTGGTGTCAATACTCTGATTTTGGGGAAAAAAAAAAAAAAATCCAAAATCAGACAGAGTGTTGACACCAGAGAGGCTAAAACTGCATTGAATCAGTGTGCTATACAGCCTCTCTGGTGTCAATACTCTGTCTGATTTTGGGAAAAAAAAAATCCAAAATCAGACAGAGTGTTGAGACCAGAGAGGCTAAGACCGCATTGACTCAGTGCGGTATTCAGCCTCTCTGGTGTCAAGTCTGATTTTGGGAAGAAAAAAAAAATCCAAAATCAGACAGAGTGTTGAGACCAGAGAGGCTAAGACCGCATTGACTCAGTGTGCTATACAGCCTCTCTGGTGTCAATACTCTGTCTGATTTTGGGTTTTATTTTTTATTTTTTCCAAAATCAGACAGAGTGTTGAGACCAGAGAGGCTAAGACCGCATTGACTCAGTGCGGTATTCAGCCTCTCTGGTGTCAATCCTCTGTCTGATTTTGGAAGAAAGAAAAAAAATCCAAAATCAGACAGTGTTGAGACCAGAGAGGCATTGACTCAGTGCGGTATTCAGCCTCTCTGGTGTCAATACTCTGTCTGATTTGGGGAGATTTTTTTTTTTTTCCAAAATCAGACAGAGTGTTGAGACCAGAGAGGCTAAGACCGCATTGACTCAGTGCAGTATTCAGCCTCTCTGGTGTCAAGACTGATTTTGGGAAGAAAAAAAAAAATCAAAAATCAGACAGAGTGTTGAGACCAGAGAGCCTAAGACCGCATTGACTCAGTGCGGTATTCAGCCTCTCTGGTGTCAATACTCTGATTTTGGGAAAAAAAAAAAAAAATCCAAAATCAGACAGAGTGTTGAGACCAGAGAGGCTAAGACCGCATTGACTCAGTGCGGTATTCAGCCTCTCTGGTGTCAATACTCTGATTTTGGGAAAAAAAAAAAAAAATCCAAAATCAGACAGTGTTGAGACCAGAGAGGCATTGACTCAGTGCGGTATTCAGCCTCTCTGGTGTCAATACTCTGTCTGATTTGGGGAGATTTTTTTTTTTTTTCCAAAATCAGACAGAGTGTTGAGACCAGAGAGGCTAAGACCGCATTGACTCAGTGCAGTATTCAGCCTCTCTGGTGTCAAGACTGATTTTGGGAAAAAAAAAAAATCAAAAATCAGACAGAGTGTTGAGACCAGAGAGGCTAAGACCGCATTGACTCAGTGCGGTATTCAGCCTCTCTGGTGTCAATACTCTGATTTTGGGGGGAAAAAAAAAAAATCCAAAATCAGACAGAGTGTTGACACCAGAGACGCTAAAACTGCATTGAATCAGTGTGCTATACAGCCTCTCTGGTGTCAAGTCTGATTTTGGGAAAAAAAAAAAAATCCAAAATCAGACAGAGTGTTGAGACCAGAGAGGCTAAGACCGCATTGACTCAGTGCGGTATTCAGCCTCTCTGGTGTCAATACTCTGATTTTGGGAAAGAAAAAAAAAATCCAAAATCAGACAGATTGTTGAGACCATAGAGCCTAAGACCGCATTGACTCAGTGCGGTATTCAGCCTCTCTGGTGTCAATACTCTGATTTTGGGGAAAAAAAAAAAAAAATCCAAAATCAGACAGAGTGTTGACACCAGAGAGGCTAAAACTGCATTGAATCAGTGTGCTATACAGCCTCTCTGGTGTCAATACTCTGTCTGATTTTGGGGAAAAAAAAATCCAAAATCAGACAGAGTGTTGAGACCAGAGAGGCTAAGACCGCATTGACTCAGTGCGGTATTCAGCCTCTCTGGTGTCAAGTCTGATTTTGGGAAGAAAAAAAAAATCCAAAATCAGACAGAGTGTTGAGACCAGAGAGGCTAAGACCGCATTGACTCAGTGTGCTATACAGCCTCTCTGGTGTCAATACTCTGTCTGATTTTGGGTTTTATTTTTTATTTTTTCCAAAATCAGACAGAGTGTTGAGACCAGAGAGGCTAAGACCGCATTGACTCAGTGCGGTATTCAGCCTCTCTGGTGTCAATCCTCTGTCTGATTTTGGAAGAAAGAAAAAAAATCCAAAATCAGACAGTGTTGAGACCAGAGAGGCATTGACTCAGTGCGGTATTCAGCCTCTCTGGTGTCAATACTCTGTCTGATTTGGGGAGTTTTTTTTTTTTTTCCAAAATCAGACAGAGTGTTGAGACCAGAGAGGCTAAGACCGCATTGACTCAGTGCAGTATTCAGCCTCTCTGGTGTCAAGACTGATTTTGGGAAGAAAAAAAAAAATCAAAAATCAGACAGAGTGTTGAGACCAGAGAGCCTAAGACCGCATTGACTCAGTGCGGTATTCAGCCTCTCTGGTGTCAATACTCTGATTTTGGGAAAAAAAAAAAAAAATCCAAAATCAGACAGAGTGTTGAGACCAGAGAGGCTAAGACCGCATTGACTCAGTGCGGTATTCAGCCTCTCTGGTGTCAATACTCTGATTTTGGGAAAAAAAAAAAAAAATCCAAAATCAGACAGAGTGTTGACACCAGAGAGGCTAAAACTGCATTGAATCAGTGTGCTATACAGCCTCTCTGGTGTCAAGTCTGATTTTGGGAAAAAAAAAAAAATCCAAAATCAGACAGAGTGTTGAGACCAGAGAGGCTAAGACCGCATTGACTCAGTGCGGTATTCAGCCTCTCTGGTGTCAATACTCTGATTTTGGGAAAAAAAAAAAATCCAAAATCAGACAGATTGTTGAGACCATAGAGCCTAAGACCGCATTGACTCAGTGCGGTATTCAGCCTCTCTGGTGTCAATACTCTGATTTTGGGGGGGAAAAAAAAAAATCCAAAATCAGACAGAGTGTTGACACCAGAGAGGCTAAAACTGCATTGAATCAGTGTGCTATACAGCCTCTCTGGTGTCAATACTCTGTCTGATTTTGGGAAAAAAAAAATCCAAAATCAGACAGAGTGTTGAGACCAGAGAGGCTAAGACCGCATTGACTCAGTGCGGTATTCAGCCTCTCTGGTGTCAATACTCTGATTTTGGGAAAAAAAAAAAAAAAATCCAAAATCAGACAGAGTGTTGAGACCAGAGAGGCTAAGACCGCATTGACTCAGTGCGGTATTCAGCCTCTCTGGTGTCAATACGCTGATTTTGGGAAAAAAAAAAAAAAAAATCCAAAATCAGACAGAGTGTTGACACCAGAGAGGCTAAAACTGCATTGAATCAGTGTGCTATACAGCCTCTCTGGTGTCAAGTCTGATTTTGGGAAAAAAAAAAAAATCCAAAATCAGACAGAGTGTTGAGACCAGAGAGGCTAAGACTGCATTGACTCAGTGCGGTATTCAGCCTCTCTGGTCTCAAGTCTGATTTTAGGAAGAAAAAAAAAATCCAAAAGTAGACAGAGTGTTGAGACCAGAGAGGCTAAGACCGCATTGACTCAGTGCGGTATTCAGCCTCTCTGGTGTCAATACTCTGATTTTGGGAAAGAAAAAAAAAAATCCAAAATCAGACAGAGTGTTGAGACCAGAGAGGCTAAGACCGCATTGACTCAGTGCGGTATTCAGCCTCTCTGGTGTCAATACTCTGATTTTTGGGGGGGGGAAAAAAAAATCCAAAATCAGACAGAGTGTTGAGACCAGAGAGGCTAAGACTGCATTGACTCAGTGCGGTATTCAGCCTCTCTGGTGTCAAGTCTGATTTTGGGAAAAAAAAAATCCAAAATCAGACAGAGTGTTGAGACCAGAGAGGCTAAGACCGCATTGACTCAGTGCGGTATTCAGCCTCTCTGGTGTCAATCCTCTGTCTGATTTTGGAAGAAAGAAAAAAAATCCAAAATCAGACAGTGTTGAGACCAGAGAGGCATTGACTCAGTGCGGTATTCAGCCTCTCTGGTGTCAATACTCTGTCTGATTTGGGGAGATTTTTTTTTTTTTTCCAAAATCAGACAGAGTGTTGAGACCAGAGAGGCTAAGACCGCATTGACTCAGTGCAGTATTCAGCCTCTCTGGTGTCAAGACTGATTTTGGGAAGAAGAAAAAAAATCAAAAATCAGACAGAGTGTTGAGACCAGAGAGCCTAAGACCGCATTGACTCAGTGCGGTATTCAGCCTCTCTGGTGTCAATACTCTGATTTTGGGAAAAAAAAAAAAAATCCAAAATCAGACAGAGTGTTGAGACCAGAGAGGCTAAGACCGCATTGACTCAGTGCGGTATTCAGCCTCTCTGGTGTCAATACTCTGATTTTGGGGAAAAAAAAAAAAAATCCAAAATCAGACAGAGTGTTGACACCAGAGACGCTAAAACTGCATTGAATCAGTGTGCTATACAGCCTCTCTGGTGTCAAGTCTGATTTTGGGAAAAAAAAAAAAATCCAAAATCAGACAGAGTGTTGAGACCAGAGAGGCTAAGACCGCATTGACTCAGTGCGGTATTCAGCCTCTCTGGTGTCAATACTCTGATTTTGGGAAAAAAAAAAAAAAATCCAAAATCAGACAGAGTGTTGAGACCAGAGAGGCTAAGACCGCATTGACTCAGTGCGGTATTCAGCCTCTCTGGTGTCAATACTCTGATTTTGGGAAAAAAAAAAAAAAAATCCAAAATCAGACAGAGTGTTGACACCAGAGAGGCTAAAACTGCATTGAATCAGTGTGCTATACAGCCTCTCTGGTGTCAAGTCTGATTTTGGGAAAAAAAAAAAATCCAAAATCAGACAGAGTGTTGAGACCAGAGAGGCTAAGACCGCATTGACTCAGTGCGGTTTTCAGCCTCTCTGGTGTCAATACTCTGATTTTGGGAAAAAAAAAAAAATCCTAAATCAGACAGATTGTTGAGACCATAGAGCCTAAGACCGCATTGACTCAGTGCGGTATTCAGCCTCTCTGGTGTCAATACTCTGATTTTGGGGGAAAAAAAAAAAAATCCAAAATCAGACAGAGTGTTGACACCAGAGAGGCTAAAACTGCATTGAATCAGTGTGCTATACAGCCTCTCTGGTGTCAATACTCTGTCTGATTTTGGGGAAAAAAAAATCCAAAATCAGACAGAGTGTTGAGACCAGAGAGGCTAAGACCGCATTGACTCAGTGCGGTATTCAGCCTCTCTGGTGTCAATACTCTGATTTTGGGAAAAAAAAAAAAAAAATCCAAAATCAGACAGAGTGTTGAGACCAGAGAGGCTAAGACCGCATTGACTCAGTGCGGTATTCAGCCTCTCTGGTGTCAATACTCTGATTTTGGGAAAAAAAAAAAAAAAATCCAAAATCAGACAGAGTGTTGAGACCAGAGAGGCTAAGACCGCATTGACTCAGTGCGGTATTCAGCCTCTCTGGTGTCAATACGCTGATTTTGGAAAAAAAAAAAAAAAAAATCCAAAATCAGACAGAGTGTTGACACCAGAGAGGCTAAAACTGCATTGAATCAGTGTGCTATACAGCCTCTCTGGTGTCAAGTCTGATTTTGGGAAAAAAAAAAAAATCCAAAATCAGACAGAGTGTTGAGACCAGAGAGGCTAAGACTGCATTGACTCAGTGCGGTATTCAGCCTCTCTGGTCTCAAGTCTGATTTTAGGAAGAAAAAAAAAATCCAAAAGTAGACAGAGTGTTGAGACCAGAGAGGCTAAGACCGCATTGACTCAGTGCGGTATTCAGCCTCTCTGGTGTCAATACTCTGATTTTGGGAAAGAAAAAAAAAAATCCAAAATCAGACAGAGTGTTGAGACCAGAGAGGCTAAGACCGCATTGACTCAGTGCGGTATTCAGCCTCTCTGGGGTCAATACTCTGATTTTTGGGGGGGGAAAAAAAAAATCAAAAATCAGACAGAGTGTTGAGACCAGAGAGGCTAAGACTGCATTGACTCAGTGCAGTATTCAGCCTCTCTGGTGTCAAGACTGATTTTGGGAAGAAAAGAAAAAAATCAAAAATCAGACAGAGTGTTGAGACCAGAGAGCCTAAGACCGCATTGACTCAGTGCGGTATTCAGCCTCTCTGGTGTCAATACTCTGATTTTGGGAAAAAAAAAAAAAAAAATCCAAAATCAGACAGAGTGTTGAGACCAGAGAGGCTAAGACCGCATTGACTCAGTGCGGTATTCAGCCTCTCTGGTGTCAATACTCTGATTTTGGGGGAAAAAAAAAAAAAATCCAAAATCAGACAGAGTGTTGACACCAGAGAGGCTAAAACTGCATTGAATCAGTGTGCTATACAGCCTCTCTGGTGTCAAGTCTGATTTTGGGAAAAAAAAAAAAATCCAAAATCAGACAGAGTGTTGAGACCAGAGAGGCTAAGACCGCATTGACTCAGTGCGGTATTCAGCCTCTCTGGTGTCAATACTCTGATTTTGGGAAAGAAAAAAAAAAATCCAAAATCAGACAGATTGTTGAGACCAGAGAGCCTAAGACCGCATTGACTCAGTGCGGTATTCAGCCTCTCTGGTGTCAATACTCTGATTTTGGGGGAAAAAAAAAAAAAATCCAAAATCAGACAGAGTGTTGACACCAGAGAGGCTAAAACTGCATTGAATCAGTGTGCTATACAGCCTCTCTGGTGTCAATACTCTGTCTGATTTTGGGAAAAAAAAATCCAAAATCAGACAGAGTGTTGAGACCAGAGAGGCTAAGACCGCATTGACTCAGTGCGGTATTCAGCCTCTCTGGTGTCAAGTCTAATTTTGGGAAGAAAAAAAAAAATTCAAAATCAGACAGAGTGTTGAGACCAGAGAGGCTAAGACCGCATTGACTCAGTGTGCTATACAGCCTCTCTGGTGTCAATACTCTGTCTGATTTTGGGAGATTTTTTTTATTTTTTCCAAAATCAGACAGAGTGTTGAGACCAGAGAGGCTAAGACCGCATTGACTCAGTGCGGTATTCAGCCTCTCTGGTGTCAATCCTCTGTCTGATTTTGGAAGAAAGAAAAAAAATCCAAAATCAGACAGTGTTGAGACCAGAGAGGCATTGACTCAGTGCGGTATTCAGCCTCTCTGGTGTCAATACTCTGTCTGATTTGGGGAGATTTTTTTTTTTTTTCCAAAATCAGACAGAGTGTTGAGACCAGAGAGGCTAAGACCGCATTGACTCAGTGCGGTATTCAGCCTCTCTGGTGTCAATCCTCTGTCTGATTTTGGAAGAAAGAAAAAAAATCCAAAATCAGACAGTGTTGAGACCAGAGAGGCATTGACTCAGTGCGGTATTCAGCCTCTCTGGTGTCAATACTCTGTCTGATTTGGGGAGATTTTTTTTTTTTTCCAAAATCAGACAGAGTGTTGAGACCAGAGAGGCTAAGACCGCATTGACTCAGTGCAGTATTCAGCCTCTCTGGTGTCAAGACTGATTTTGGGAAGAAAAAAAAAAATCAAAAATCAGACAGAGTGTTGAGACCAGAGAGCCTAAGACCGCATTGACTCAGTGCGGTATTCAGCCTCTCTGGTGTCAATACTCTGATTTTGGGAAAAAAAAAAAAAAATCCAAAATCAGACAGAGTGTTGAGACCAGAGAGGCTAAGACCGCATTGACTCAGTGCGGTATTCAGCCTCTCTGGTGTCAATACTCTGATTTTGGGAAAAAAAAAAAAAAATCCAAAATCAGACAGAGTGTTGACACCAGAGAGGCTAAAACTGCATTGAATCAGTGTGCTATACAGCCTCTCTGGTGTCAAGTCTGATTTTGGGAAAAAAAAAAAAATCCAAAATCAGACAGAGTGTTGAGACCAGAGAGGCTAAGACCGCATTGACTCAGTGCGGTATTCAGCCTCTCTGGTGTCAATACTCTGATTTTGGGAAAGAAAAAAAAAAATCCAAAATCAGACAGATTGTTGAGACCAGAGAGCCTAAGACCGCATTGACTCAGTGCGGTATTCAGCCTCTCTGGTGTCAATACTCTGATTTTGGGGGAAAAAAAAAAAAAATCCAAAATCAGACAGAGTGTTGACACCAGAGAGGCTAAAACTGCATTGAATCAGTGTGCTATACAGCCTCTCTGGTGTCAATACTCTGTCTGATTTTGGGAAAAAAAAATCCAAAATCAGACAGAGTGTTGAGACCAGAGAGGCTAAGACCGCATTGACTCAGTGCGGTATTCAGCCTCTCTGGTGTCAAGTCTAATTTTGGGAAGAAAAAAAAAAATTCAAAATCAGACAGAGTGTTGAGACCAGAGAGGCTAAGACCGCATTGACTCAGTGTGCTATACAGCCTCTCTGGTGTCAATACTCTGTCTGATTTTGGGAGATTTTTTTTATTTTTTCCAAAATCAGACAGAGTGTTGAGACCAGAGAGGCTAAGACCGCATTGACTCAGTGCGGTATTCAGCCTCTCTGGTGTCAATCCTCTGTCTGATTTTGGAAGAAAGAAAAAAAATCCAAAATCAGACAGTGTTGAGACCAGAGAGGCATTGACTCAGTGCGGTATTCAGCCTCTCTGGTGTCAATACTCTGTCTGATTTGGGGAGATTTTTTTTTTTTTTCCAAAATCAGACAGAGTGTTGAGACCAGAGAGGCTAAGACCGCATTGACTCAGTGCGGTATTCAGCCTCTCTGGTGTCAATCCTCTGTCTGATTTTGGAAGAAAGAAAAAAAATCCAAAATCAGACAGTGTTGAGACCAGAGAGGCATTGACTCAGTGCGGTATTCAGCCTCTCTGGTGTCAATACTCTGTCTGATTTGGGGAGATTTTTTTTTTTTTCCAAAATCAGACAGAGTGTTGAGACCAGAGAGGCTAAGACCGCATTGACTCAGTGCAGTATTCAGCCTCTCTGGTGTCAAGACTGATTTTGGGAAGAAAAAAAAAAATCAAAAATCAGACAGAGTGTTGAGACCAGAGAGCCTAAGACCGCATTGACTCAGTGCGGTATTCAGCCTCTCTGGTGTCAATACTCTGATTTTGGGAAAAAAAAAAAAAAATCCAAAATCAGACAGAGTGTTGAGACCAGAGAGGCTAAGACCGCATTGACTCAGTGCGGTATTCAGCCTCTCTGGTGTCAATACTCTGATTTTGGGAAAAAAAAAAAAAAATCCAAAATCAGACAGAGTGTTGACACCAGAGAGGCTAAAACTGCATTGAATCAGTGTGCTATACAGCCTCTCTGGTGTCAAGTCTGATTTTGGGAAAAAAAAAAAAATCCAAAATCAGACAGAGTGTTGAGACCAGAGAGGCTAAGACCGCATTGACTCAGTGCGGTATTCAGCCTCTCTGGTGTCAATACTCTGATTTTGGGAAAAAAAAAAAATCCAAAATCAGACAGATTGTTGAGACCATAGAGCCTAAGACCGCATTGACTCAGTGCGGTATTCAGCCTCTCTGGTGTCAATACTCTGATTTTGGGGGGGGAAAAAAAAAATCCAAAATCAGACAGAGTGTTGACACCAGAGAGGCTAAAACTGCATTGAATCAGTGTGCTATACAGCCTCTCTGGTGTCAATACTCTGTCTGATTTTGGGAAAAAAAAAATCCAAAATCAGACAGAGTGTTGAGACCAGAGAGGCTAAGACCGCATTGACTCAGTGCGGTATTCAGCCTCTCTGGTGTCAATACTCTGATTTTGGGAAAAAAAAAAAAAAAATCCAAAATCAGACAGAGTGTTGAGACCAGAGAGGCTAAGACCGCATTGACTCAGTGCGGTATTCAGCCTCTCTGGTGTCAATACGCTGATTTTGGGAAAAAAAAAAAAAAAAATCCAAAATCAGACAGAGTGTTGACACCAGAGAGGCTAAAACTGCATTGAATCAGTGTGCTATACAGCCTCTCTGGTGTCAAGTCTGATTTTGGGAAAAAAAAAAAATCCAAAATCAGACAGAGTGTTGAGACCAGAGAGGCTAAGACTGCATTGACTCAGTGCGGTATTCAGCCTCTCTGGTCTCAAGTCTGATTTTAGGAAGAAAAAAAAAATCCAAAAGTAGACAGAGTGTTGAGACCAGAGAGGCTAAGACCGCATTGACTCAGTGCGGTATTCAGCCTCTCTGGTGTCAATACTCTGATTTTGGGAAAAAAAAAAAATCCAAAATCAGACAGATTGTTGAGACCATAGAGCCTAAGACCGCATTGACTCAGTGCAGTATTCAGCCTCTCTGGTGTCAATACTCTGATTTTGGGGGGGAAAAAAAAAAATCCAAAATCAGACAGAGTGTTGACACCAGAGAGGCTAAAACTGCATTGAATCAGTGTGCTATACAGCCTCTCTGGTGTCAATACTCTGTCTGATTTTGGGAAAAAAAAAATCCAAAATCAGACAGAGTGTTGAGACCAGAGAGGCTAAGACCGCATTGACTCAGTGCGGTATTCAGCCTCTCTGGTGTCAATACTCTGATTTTGGGAAAAAAAAAAAAAAAATCCAAAATCAGACAGAGTGTTGAGACCAGAGAGGCTAAGACCGCATTGACTCAGTGCGGTATTCAGCCTCTCTGGTGTCAATACGCTGATTTTGGGAAAAAAAAAAAAAAAAATCCAAAATCAGACAGAGTGTTGACACCAGAGAGGCTAAAACTGCATTGAATCAGTGTGCTATACAGCCTCTCTGGTGTCAAGTCTGATTTTGGGAAAAAAAAAAAAATCCAAAATCAGACAGAGTGTTGAGACCAGAGAGGCTAAGACTGCATTGACTCAGTGCGGTATTCAGCCTCTCTGGTCTCAAGTCTGATTTTAGGAAGAAAAAAAAAATCCAAAAGTAGACAGAGTGTTGAGACCAGAGAGGCTAAGACCGCATTGACTCAGTGCGGTATTCAGCCTCTCTGGTGTCAATACTCTGATTTTGGGAAAGAAAAAAAAAAATCCAAAATCAGACAGAGTGTTGAGACCAGAGAGGCTAAGACCGCATTGACTCAGTGCGGTATTCAGCCTCTCTGGTGTCAATACTCTGATTTTTGGGGGGGGGAAAAAAAAATCCAAAATCAGACAGAGTGTTGAGACCAGAGAGGCTAAGACTGCATTGACTCAGTGCGGTATTCAGCCTCTCTGGTGTCAAGTCTGATTTTGGGAAAAAAAAAATCCAAAATCAGACAGAGTGTTGAGACCAGAGAGGCTAAGACCGCATTGACTCAGTGCGGTATTCAGCCTCTCTGGTGTCAATCCTCTGTCTGATTTTGGAAGAAAGAAAAAAAATCCAAAATCAGACAGTGTTGAGACCAGAGAGGCATTGACTCAGTGCGGTATTCAGCCTCTCTGGTGTCAATACTCTGATTTTGGGGGAAAAAAAAAAAAAATCCAAAATCAGACAGAGTGTTGACACCAGAGAGGCTAAAACTGCATTGAATCAGTGTGCTATACAGCCTCTCTGGTGTCAAGTCTGATTTTGGGAAAAAAAAAAAAATCCAAAATCAGACAGAGTGTTGAGACCAGAGAGGCTAAGACCGCATTGACTCAGTGCGGTATTCAGCCTCTCTGGTGTCAATACTCTGATTTTGGGAAAGAAAAAAAAAAATCCAAAATCAGACAGATTGTTGAGACCAGAGAGCCTAAGACCGCATTGACTCAGTGCGGTATTCAGCCTCTCTGGTGTCAATACTCTGATTTTGGGGGGAAAAAAAAAAAAATCCAAAATCAGACAGAGTGTTGACACCAGAGAGGCTAAAACTGCATTGAATCAGTGTGCTATACAGCCTCTCTGGTGTCAATACTCTGTCTGATTTTGGGAAAAAAAAATCCAAAATCAGACAGAGTGTTGAGACCAGAGAGGCTAAGACCGCATTGACTCAGTGCGGTATTCAGCCTCTCTGGTGTCAAGTCTAATTTTGGGAAGAAAAAAAAAAATTCAAAATCAGACAGAGTGTTGAGACCAGAGAGGCTAAGACCGCATTGACTCAGTGTGCTATACAGCCTCTCTGGTGTCAATACTCTGTCTGATTTTGGGAGATTTTTTTTATTTTTTCCAAAATCAGACAGAGTGTTGAGACCAGAGAGGCTAAGACCGCATTGACTCAGTGCGGTATTCAGCCTCTCTGGTGTCAATCCTCTGTCTGATTTTGGAAGAAAGAAAAAAAATCCAAAATCAGACAGTGTTGAGACCAGAGAGGCATTGACTCAGTGCGGTATTCAGCCTCTCTGGTGTCAATACTCTGTCTGATTTGGGGAGATTTTTTTTTTTTTTCCAAAATCAGACAGAGTGTTGAGACCAGAGAGGCTAAGACCGCATTGACTCAGTGCGGTATTCAGCCTCTCTGGTGTCAATCCTCTGTCTGATTTTGGAAGAAAGAAAAAAAATCCAAAATCAGACAGTGTTGAGACCAGAGAGGCATTGACTCAGTGCGGTATTCAGCCTCTCTGGTGTCAATACTCTGTCTGATTTGGGGAGATTTTTTTTTTTTTCCAAAATCAGACAGAGTGTTGAGACCAGAGAGGCTAAGACCGCATTGACTCAGTGCAGTATTCAGCCTCTCTGGTGTCAAGACTGATTTTGGGAAGAAAAAAAAAAATCAAAAATCAGACAGAGTGTTGAGACCAGAGAGCCTAAGACCGCATTGACTCAGTGCGGTATTCAGCCTCTCTGGTGTCAATACTCTGATTTTGGGAAAAAAAAAAAAAAATCCAAAATCAGACAGAGTGTTGAGACCAGAGAGGCTAAGACCGCATTGACTCAGTGCGGTATTCAGCCTCTCTGGTGTCAATACTCTGATTTTGGGAAAAAAAAAAAAAAATCCAAAATCAGACAGAGTGTTGACACCAGAGAGGCTAAAACTGCATTGAATCAGTGTGCTATACAGCCTCTCTGGTGTCAAGTCTGATTTTGGGAAAAAAAAAAAAATCCAAAATCAGACAGAGTGTTGAGACCAGAGAGGCTAAGACCGCATTGACTCAGTGCGGTATTCAGCCTCTCTGGTGTCAATACTCTGATTTTGGGAAAAAAAAAAAATCCAAAATCAGACAGATTGTTGAGACCATAGAGCCTAAGACCGCATTGACTCAGTGCGGTATTCAGCCTCTCTGGTGTCAATACTCTGATTTTGGGGGGGAAAAAAAAAAATCCAAAATCAGACAGAGTGTTGACACCAGAGAGGCTAAAACTGCATTGAATCAGTGTGCTATACAGCCTCTCTGGTGTCAATACTCTGTCTGATTTTGGGAAAAAAAAAATCCAAAATCAGACAGAGTGTTGAGACCAGAGAGGCTAAGACCGCATTGACTCAGTGCGGTATTCAGCCTCTCTGGTGTCAATACGCTGATTTTGGGAAAAAAAAAAAAAAATCTAAAATCAGACAGAGTGTTGACACCAGAGAGGCTAAAACTGCATTGAATCAGTGTGCTATACAGCCTCTCTGGTGTCAAGTCTGATTTTGGGAAAAAAAAAAAAATCCAAAATCAGACAGAGTGTTGAGACCAGAGAGGCTAAGACTGCATTGACTCAGTGCGGTATTCAGCCTCTCTGGTCTCAAGTCTGATTTTAGGAAGAAAAAAAAAATCCAAAAGTAGACAGAGTGTTGAGACCAGAGAGGCTAAGACCGCATTGACTCAGTGCGGTATTCAGCCTCTCTGGTGTCAATACTCTGATTTTGGGAAAAAAAAAAAATCCAAAATCAGACAGATTGTTGAGACCATAGAGCCTAAGACCGCATTGACTCAGTGCGGTATTCAGCCTCTCTGGTGTCAATACTCTGATTTTGGGGGGGAAAAAAAAAAATCCAAAATCAGACAGAGTGTTGACACCAGAGAGGCTAAAACTGCATTGAATCAGTGTGCTATACAGCCTCTCTGGTGTCAATACTCTGTCTGATTTTGGGAAAAAAAAAATCCAAAATCAGACAGAGTGTTGAGACCAGAGAGGCTAAGACCGCATTGACTCAGTGCGGTATTCAGCCTCTCTGGTGTCAATACTCTGATTTTGGGAAAAAAAAAAAAAAATCCAAAATCAGACAGAGTGTTGAGACCAGAGAGGCTAAGACCGCATTGACTCAGTGCGGTATTCAGCCTCTCTGGTGTCAATACGCTGATTTTGGGAAAAAAAAAAAAAAAATCCAAAATCAGACAGAGTGTTGACACCAGAGAGGCTAAAACTGCATTGAATCAGTGTGCTATACAGCCTCTCTGGTGTCAAGTCTGATTTTGGGAAAAAAAAAAAAATCCAAAATCAGACAGAGTGTTGAGACCAGAGAGGCTAAGACTGCATTGACTCAGTGCGGTATTCAGCCTCTCTGGTCTCAAGTCTGATTTTAGGAAGAAAAAAAAAATCCAAAAGTAGACAGAGTGTTGAGACCAGAGAGGCTAAGACCGCATTGACTCAGTGCGGTATTCAGCCTCTCTGGTGTCAATACTCTGATTTTGGGAAAGAAAAAAAAAAATCCAAAATCAGACAGAGTGTTGAGACCAGAGAGGCTAAGACCGCATTGACTCAGTGCGGTATTCAGCCTCTCTGGTGTCAATACTCTGATTTTTGGGGGGGGGAAAAAAAAATCCAAAATCAGACAGAGTGTTGAGACCAGAGAGGCTAAGACTGCATTGACTCAGTGCGGTATTCAGCCTCTCTGGTGTCAAGTCTGATTTTGGGAAAAAAAAAATCCAAAATCAGACAGAGTGTTGAGACCAGAGAGGCTAAGACCGCATTGACTCAGTGCGGTATTCAGCCTCTCTGGTGTCAATCCTCTGTCTGATTTTGGAAGAAAGAAAAAAAATCCAAAATCAGACAGTGTTGAGACCAGAGAGGCATTGACTCAGTGCGGTATTCAGCCTCTCTGGTGTCAATACTCTGTCTGATTTGGGGAGATTTTTTTTTTTTTTCCAAAATCAGACAGAGTGTTGAGACCAGAGAGGCTAAGACCGCATTGACTCAGTGCAGTATTCAGCCTCTCTGGTGTCAAGACTGATTTTGGGAAGAAGAAAAAAAATCAAAAATCAGACAGAGTGTTGAGACCAGAGAGCCTAAGACCGCATTGACTCAGTGCGGTATTCAGCCTCTCTGGTGTCAATACTCTGATTTTGGGAAAAAAAAAAAAAATCCAAAATCAGACAGAGTGTTGAGACCAGAGAGGCTAAGACCGCATTGACTCAGTGCGGTATTCAGCCTCTCTGGTGTCAATACTCTGATTTTGGGGGAAAAAAAAAAAAATCCAAAATCAGACAGAGTGTTGACACCAGAGACGCTAAAACTGCATTGAATCAGTGTGCTATACAGCCTCTCTGGTGTCAAGTCTGATTTTGGGAAAAAAAAAAAAATCCAAAATCAGACAGAGTGTTGAGACCAGAGAGGCTAAGACCGCATTGACTCAGTGCGGTATTCAGCCTCTCTGGTGTCAATACTCTGATTTTGGGAAAAAAAAAAAAAAATCCAAAATCAGACAGAGTGTTGAGACCAGAGAGGCTAAGACCGCATTGACTCAGTGCGGTATTCAGCCTCTCTGGTGTCAATACTCTGATTTTGGGAAAAAAAAAAAAAAAATCCAAAATCAGACAGAGTGTTGACACCAGAGAGGCTAAAACTGCATTGAATCAGTGTGCTATACAGCCTCTCTGGTGTCAAGTCTGATTTTGGGAAAAAAAAAAAAATCCAAAATCAGACAGAGTGTTGAGACCAGAGAGGCTAAGACCGCATTGACTCAGTGCGGTATTCAGCCTCTCTGGTGTCAATACTCTGATTTTGGGAAAGAAAAAAAAAATCCAAAATCAGACAGATTGTTGAGACCATAGAGCCTAAGACCGCATTGACTCAGTGCGGTATTCAGCCTCTCTGGTGTCAATACTCTGATTTTGGGGGGAAAAAAAAAAAATCCAAAATCAGACAGAGTGTTGACACCAGAGAGGCTAAAACTGCATTGAATCAGTGTGCTATACAGCCTCTCTGGTGTCAATACTCTGTCTGATTTTGGGAAAAAAAAAATCCAAAATCAGACAGAGTGTTGAGACCAGAGAGGCTAAGACCGCATTGACTCAGTGCGGTATTCAGCCTCTCTGGTGTCAATACTCTGATTTTGGGAAAAAAAAAAAAAAAATCCAAAATCAGACAGAGTGTTGAGACCAGAGAGGCTAAGACCGCATTGACTCAGTGCGGTATTCAGCCTCTCTGGTGTCAATACTCTGATTTTGGGAAAAAAAAAAAAAAAATCCAAAATCAGACAGAGTGTTGAGACCAGAGAGGCTAAGACCGCATTGACTCAGTGCGGTATTCAGCCTCTCTGGTGTCAATACGCTGATTTTGGGAAAAAAAAAAAAAAAATCCAAAATCAGACAGAGTGTTGACACCAGAGAGGCTAAAACTGCATTGAATCAGTGTGCTATACAGCCTCTCTGGTGTCAAGTCTGATTTTGGGAAAAAAAAAAAAATCCAAAATCAGACAGAGTGTTGAGACCAGAGAGGCTAAGACCGCATTGACTCAGTGCGGTATTCAGCCTCTCTGGTGTCAATACTCTGATTTTGGGAAAGAAAAAAAAAAATCCAAAATCAGACAGATTGTTGAGACCAGAGAGCCTAAGACCGCATTGACTCAGTGCGGTATTCAGCCTCTCTGGTGTCAATACTCTGATTTTGGGGGAAAAAAAAAAAAAATCCAAAATCAGACAGAGTGTTGACACCAGAGAGGCTAAAACTGCATTGAATCAGTGTGCTATACAGCCTCTCTGGTGTCAATACTCTGTCTGATTTTGGGAAAAAAAAATCCAAAATCAGACAGAGTGTTGAGACCAGAGAGGCTAAGACCGCATTGACTCAGTGCGGTATTCAGCCTCTCTGGTGTCAAGTCTAATTTTGGGAAGAAAAAAAAAAATTCAAAATCAGACAGAGTGTTGAGACCAGAGAGGCTAAGACCGCATTGACTCAGTGTGCTATACAGCCTCTCTGGTGTCAATACTCTGTCTGATTTTGGGAGATTTTTTTTATTTTTTCCAAAATCAGACAGAGTGTTGAGACCAGAGAGGCTAAGACCGCATTGACTCAGTGCGGTATTCAGCCTCTCTGGTGTCAATCCTCTGTCTGATTTTGGAAGAAAGAAAAAAAATCCAAAATCAGACAGTGTTGAGACCAGAGAGGCATTGACTCAGTGCGGTATTCAGCCTCTCTGGTGTCAATACTCTGTCTGATTTGGGGAGATTTTTTTTTTTTTTCCAAAATCAGACAGAGTGTTGAGACCAGAGAGGCTAAGACCGCATTGACTCAGTGCAGTATTCAGCCTCTCTGGTGTCAAGACTGATTTTGGGAAGAAAAAAAAAATCAAAAATCAGACAGAGTGTTGAGACCAGAGAGCCTAAGACCGCATTGACTCAGTGCGGTATTCAGCCTCTCTGGTGTCAAGTCTGATTTTGGGAAAAAAAAAAAAAATCCAAAATCAGACAGAGTGTTGAGACCAGAGAGGCTAAGACCGCATTGACTCAGTGCGGTATTCAGCCTCTCTGGTGTCAAGTCTGATTTTGAGAAAAAAAAAAAAAAAAATCAGACAGAGTGTGGAGACCAGAGAGGCTAAGACCGCATTGACTCAGTGCGGTATTCAGCCTCTCTGGTGTCAATACTCTGATTTTGGGAAAGAAAAAAAAAAGTCCAAAATCAGACAGATTGTTGAGACCAGAGAGGCTAAGACCGCATTGACTCAGTGCGTTATTCAGCCTCTCTGGTGTCAATACTCTGATTTTGGGGGAAAACAAAAAAAAATTCAAAATCAGACAGAGTGTTGACACCAGAGAGGCTAAAACTGCATTGAATCAGTGTGCTATACAGCCTCTCTGGTGTCAATACTCTGTCTGATTTTGGGGAAAAAAAAATCCAAAATCAGACAGAGTGTTGAGACCAGAGAGGCTAAGACCGCATTGACTCAGTGCGGTATTCAGCCTCTCTGGTGTCAAGTCTGATTTTGGGAAGAAAAAAAAAATCCAAAATCAGACAGAGTGTTGAGACCAGAGAGGCTAAAACCGCATTGACTCAGTGTGCTATACAGCCTCTCTGGTGTCAATACTCTGTCTGATTTGGGGAGATTTTTTTTTTTTTTTCCAAAATCAGACAGAGTGTTGAGACCAGAGAGGCTAAGACCGCATTGACTCAGTGCAGTATTCAGCCTCTCTGGTGTCAAGACTGATTTTGGGAAGAAAAAAAAAATCCAAAATCAGACAGAGTGTTGACACCAGAGAGGCTAAAACTGCATTGAATCAGTGTGCTATACAGCCTCTCTGGTGTCAAGTCTGATTTTGGGAAGAAAAAAAAATCCAAAATCAGACAGAGTGTTGAGACCAGAGAGGCTAAGACCGCATTGACTCAGTGCGGTATTCAGCCTCTCTGGTGTCAATACTCTGATTTTGGGAAAGAAAAAAAAAATCCAAAATCAGACAGAGTGTTGAGACCAGACCGCATTGACTCAGTGCGGTATTCAGCCTCTCTGGTGTCAATACTCTGATTTTTGGGGGGGGGGGGGGGGAAATCCAAAATCAGACAGAGTGTTGAGACCAGAGAGGCTAAGACTGCATTGACTCAGTGCGGTATTCAGCCTCTCTGGTGTCAAGTCTGATTTTGGGAAAAAAAAAAATCCAAAATCAGACAGAGTGTTGAGACCAGAGAGGCTAAGACCGCATTGACTCAGTGCGGTATTCAGCCTCTCTGGTGTCAAGTCTGATTTTGGGAAGAAAAAAAAAATCCAAAATCAGACAGAGTGTTGAGACCAGAGAGGCTAAGACCGCATTGACTCAGTGTGCTATACAGCCTCTCTGGTGTCAATACTCTGTCTGATTTTGGGTTTTTTTTTTTTTTTTTTCCAAAATCAGACAGAGTGTTGAGACCAGAGAGGCTAAGACCGCATTGACTCAGTGCGGTATTCAGCCTCTCTGGTGTCAATCCTCTGTCTGATTTTGGAAGAAAGAAAAAAAATCCAAAATCAGACAGTGTTGAGACCAGAGAGGCATTGACTCAGTGCGGTATTCAGCCTCTCTGGTGTCAATACTCTGTCTGATTTGGGGAGATTTTTTTTTTTTCCAAAATCAGACAGAGTGTTGAGACCAGAGAGGCTAAGACCGCATTGACTCAGTGCAGTATTCAGCCTCTCTGGTGTCAAGACTGATTTTGGGAAGAAAAAAAAAAATCAAAAATCAGACAGAGTGTTGAGACCAGAGAGCCTAAGACCGCATTGACTCAGTGCGGTATTCAGCCTCTCTGGTGTCAATACTCTGATTTTGGAAAAAAAAAAAAAAAATCCAAAATCAGACAGAGTGTTGAGACCAGAGAGGCTAAGACCGCATTGACTCAGTGCGGTATTCAGCCTCTCTGGTGTCAATACTCTGATTTTGGGAAAAAAAAAAAAAATCCAAAATCAGACAGAGTGTTGACACCAGAGAGGCTAAAACTGCATTGAATCAGTGTGCTATACAGCCTCTCTGGTGTCAAGTCTGATTTTGGGAAAAAAAAAAAAATCCAAAATCAGACAGAGTGTTGAGACCAGAGAGGCTAAGACCGCATTGACTCAGTGCGGTATTCAGCCTCTCTGGTGTCAATACTCTGATTTTGGGGGAAAAAAAAAAAAATCCAAAATCAGACAGAGTGTTGACACCAGAGAGGCTAAGACCGCATTGACTCAGTGCGGTATTCAGCCTCTCTGGTGTCAATACTCTGATTTTGGGGGAAAAAAAAAAAAATCCAAAATCAGACAGAGTGTTGACACCAGAGAGGCTAAGACCGCATTGACTCAGTGCGGTATTCAGCCTCTCTGGTGTCAATACTCTGATTTTGGGGAAAAAAAAAAAAAAAATCCAAAATCAGACAGAGTGTTGACACCAGAGAGGCTAAAACTGCATTGAATCAGTGTGCTATACAGCCTCTCTGGTGTCAAGTCTGATTTTGGGAAAAAAAAAAAAAAAAATCCAAAATCAGACAGAGTGTTGACACCAGAGAGGCTAAAACTGCATTGAATCAGTGTGCTATACAGCCTCTCTGGTGTCAAGTCTGATTTTGGGAAAAAAAAAAAAATCCAAAATCAGACAGAGTGTTGAGACCAGAGAGGCTAAGACTGCATTGACTCAGTGCGGTATTCAGCCTCTCTGGTCTCAAGTCTGATTTTAGGAAGAAAAAAAAAATCCAAAAGTAGACAGAGTGTTGAGACCAGAGAGGCTAAGACCGCATTGACTCAGTGCGGTATTCAGCCTCTCTGGTGTCAATACTCTGATTTTGGGAAAGAAAAAAAAAAATCCAAAATCAGACAGAGTGTTGAGACCAGAGAGGCTAAGACCGCATTGACTCAGTGCGGTATTCAGCCTCTCTGGTGTCAATACTCTGATTTTTTGGGGGGGAAAAAAAAAATCCAAAATCAGACAGAGTGTTGAGACCAGAGAGGCTAAGACTGCATTGACTCAGTGCGGTATTCAGCCTCTCTGGTGTCAAGTCTGATTTTGGGAAAAAAAAAAATCCAAAATCAGACAGAGTGTTGAGACCAGAGAGGCTAAGACCGCATTGACTCAGTGCGGTATTCAGCCTCTCTGGTGACAATACTCTGATTTTTTTGGGGGGAAAAAAAAAATCCAAAATCAGACAGAGTGTTGAGACCAGAGAGGCTAAGACCGCATTGACTCAGTGCGGTATTCAGCCTCTCTGGTGTCAATACTCTGTCTGATTTGGGGAGAATTTTTTTTTTTTTCCAAAATCAGACAGAGTGTTGAGACCAGAGAGGCTAAGACCGCATTGACTCAGTGCAGTATTCAGCCTCTCTGGTGTCAAGACTGATTTTGGGAAGAAAAAAAAAATCAAAAATCAGACAGAGTGTTGAGACCAGAGAGCCTAAGACCGCATTGACTCAGTGCGGTATTCAGCCTCTCTGGTGTCAATACTCTGATTTTGGGAAAAAAAAAAAAAAATCCAAAATCAGACAGAGTGTTGAGACCAGAGAGGCTAAGACCGCATTGACTCAGTGCAGTATTCAGCCTCTCTGGTGTCAATCCTCTGTCTGATTTTGGAAGAAAGAAAAAAAATCCAAAATCAGACAGTGTTGAGACCAGAGAGGCATTGACTCAGTGCGGTATTCAGCCTCTCTGGTGTCAATACTCTGTCTGATTTGGGGAGATTTTTTTTTTTTTCCAAAATCAGACAGAGTGTTGAGACCAGAGAGGCTAAGACCGCATTGACTCAGTGCAGTATTCAGCCTCTCTGGTGTCAAGACTGATTTTGGGAAGAAAAAAAAAATCAAAAATCAGACAGAGTGTTGAGACCAGAGAGCCTAAGACCGCATTGACTCAGTGCGGTATTCAGCCTCTCTGGTGTCAATACTCTGATTTTGGGAAGAAAAAAAAAAAATCCAAAATCAGACAGAGTGTTGAGACCAGAGAGGCTAAGACCGCATTGACTCAGTGCGGTATTCAGCCTCTCTGGTGTCAATACTCTGATTTTGGGAAAAAAAAAAAAAAATCCAAAATCAGACAGAGTGTTGACACCAGAGAGGCTAAAACTGCATTGAATCAGTGTGCTATACAGCCTCTCTGGTGTCAAGTCTGATTTTGGGAAAAAAAAAAAATCCAAAATCAGACAGAGTGTTGAGACCAGAGAGGCTAAGACCGCATTGACTCAGTGCGGTATTCAGCCTCTCTGGTGTCAATACTCTGATTTTGGGAAAAAAAAAAAATCCAAAATCAGACAGATTGTTGAGACCATAGAGCCTAAGACCGCATTGACTCAGTGCGGTATTCAGCCTCTCTGGTGTCAATACTCTGATTTTGGGGGAAAAAAAAAAATCCAAAATCAGACAGAGTGTTGACACCAGAGAGGCTAAGACCGCATTGACTCAGTGCGGTATTCAGCCTCTCTGGTGTCAATACTCTGATTTTGGGGAAAAAAAAAAAAAAAATCCAAAATCAGACAGAGTGTTGACACCAGAGAGGCTAAAACTGCATTGAATCAGTGTGCTATACAGCCTCTCTGGTGTCAAGTCTGATTTTGGGAAAAAAAAAAAAAAAAATCCAAAATCAGACAGAGTGTTGACACCAGAGAGGCTAAAACTGCATTGAATCAGTGTGCTATACAGCCTCTCTGGTGTCAAGTCTGATTTTGGGAAAAAAAAAAAAATCCAAAATCAGACAGAGTGTTGAGACCAGAGAGGCTAAGACTGCATTGACTCAGTGCGGTATTCAGCCTCTCTGGTCTCAAGTCTGATTTTAGGAAGAAAAAAAAAATCCAAAAGTAGACAGAGTGTTGAGACCAGAGAGGCTAAGACCGCATTGACTCAGTGCGGTATTCAGCCTCTCTGGTGTCAATACTCTGATTTTGGGAAAGAAAAAAAAAAATCCAAAATCAGACAGAGTGTTGAGACCAGAGAGGCTAAGACCGCATTGACTCAGTGCGGTATTCAGCCTCTCTGGTGTCAATACTCTGATTTTTTGGGGGGGAAAAAAAAAATCCAAAATCAGACAGAGTGTTGAGACCAGAGAGGCTAAGACTGCATTGACTCAGTGCGGTATTCAGCCTCTCTGGTGTCAAGTCTGATTTTGGGAAAAAAAAAAATCCAAAATCAGACAGAGTGTTGAGACCAGAGAGGCTAAGACCGCATTGACTCAGTGCGGTATTCAGCCTCTCTGGTGTCAATACTCTGATTTTTTTGGGGGGAAAAAAAAAATCCAAAATCAGACAGAGTGTTGAGACCAGAGAGGCTAAGACCGCATTGACTCAGTGCGGTATTCAGCCTCTCTGGTGTCAATACTCTGTCTGATTTGGGGAGAATTTTTTTTTTTTCCAAAATCAGACAGAGTGTTGAGACCAGAGAGGCTAAGACCGCATTGACTCAGTGCAGTATTCAGCCTCTCTGGTGTCAAGACTGATTTTGGGAAGAAAAAAAAAATCAAAAATCAGACAGAGTGTTGAGACCAGAGAGCCTAAGACCGCATTGACTCAGTGCGGTATTCAGCCTCTCTGGTGTCAATACTCTGATTTTGGGAAAAAAAAAAAAAAATCCAAAATCAGACAGAGTGTTGAGACCAGAGAGGCTAAGACCGCATTGACTCAGTGCAGTATTCAGCCTCTCTGGTGTCAATCCTCTGTCTGATTTTGGAAGAAAGAAAAAAAATCCAAAATCAGACAGTGTTGAGACCAGAGAGGCATTGACTCAGTGCGGTATTCAGCCTCTCTGGTGTCAATACTCTGTCTGATTTGGGGAGATTTTTTTTTTTTTCCAAAATCAGACAGAGTGTTGAGACCAGAGAGGCTAAGACCGCATTGACTCAGTGCAGTATTCAGCCTCTCTGGTGTCAAGACTGATTTTGGGAAGAAAAAAAAAATCAAAAATCAGACAGAGTGTTGAGACCAGAGAGCCTAAGACCGCATTGACTCAGTGCGGTATTCAGCCTCTCTGGTGTCAATACTCTGATTTTGGGAAGAAAAAAAAAAAAATCCAAAATCAGACAGAGTGTTGAGACCAGAGAGGCTAAGACCGCATTGACTCAGTGCGGTATTCAGCCTCTCTGGTGTCAATACTCTGATTTTGGGAAAAAAAAAAAAAAATCCAAAATCAGACAGAGTGTTGACACCAGAGAGGCTAAAACTGCATTGAATCAGTGTGCTATACAGCCTCTCTGGTGTCAAGTCTGATTTTGGGAAAAAAAAAAAAATCCAAAATCAGACAGAGTGTTGAGACCAGAGAGGCTAAGACCGCATTGACTCAGTGCGGTATTCAGCCTCTCTGGTGTCAATACTCTGATTTTGGGAAAAAAAAAAAATCCAAAATCAGACAGATTGTTGAGACCATAGAGCCTAAGACCGCATTGACTCAGTGCGGTATTCAGCCTCTCTGGTGTCAATACTCTGATTTTGGGGGAAAAAAAAAAAAATCCAAAATCAGACAGAGTGTTGACACCAGAGAGGCTAAAACTGCATTGAATCAGTGTGCTATACAGCCTCTCTGGTGTCAATACTCTGTCTGATTTTGGGAAAAAAAAAATCCAAAATCAGACAGAGTGTTGAGACCAGAGAGGCTAAGACCGCATTGACTCAGTGCGGTATTCAGCCTCTCTGGTGTCAATACTCTGATTTTGGGAAAAAAAAAAAAAAAATCCAAAATCAGACAGAGTGTTGAGACCAGAGAGGCTAAGACCGCATTGACTCAGTGCGGTATTCAGCCTCTCTGGTGTCAATACGCTGATTTTGGGAAAAAAAAAAAAAAAAATCCAAAATCAGACAGAGTGTTGACACCAGAGAGGCTAAAACTGCATTGAATCAGTGTGCTATACAGCCTCTCTGGTGTCAAGTCTGATTTTGGGAAAAAAAAAAAAAAATCCAAAATCAGACAGAGTGTTGAGACCAGAGAGGCTAAGACCGCATTGACTCAGTGCGGTATTCAGCCTCTCTGGTGTCAATACTCTGATTTTGGGAAAGAAAAAAAAAATCCAAAATCAGACAGAGTGTTGACACCAGAGAGGCTAAAACTGCATTGAATCAGTGTGCTATACAGCCTCTCTGGTGTCAAGTCTGATTTTGGGAAAAAAAAAAAATCCAAAATCAGACAGAGTGTTGAGACCAGAGAGGCTAAGACCGCATTGACTCAGTGCGGTATTCAGCCTCTCTGGTGTCAATACTCTGATTTTGGGAAAGAAAAAAAAAATCCAAAATCAGACAGATTGTTGAGACCATAGAGCCTAAGACCGCATTGACTCAGTGCGGTATTCAGCCTCTCTGGTGTCAATACTCTGATTTTGGGAAAGAAAAAAAAAATCCAAAATCAGACAGAGTGTTGACACCAGAGAGGCTAAAACTGCATTGAATCAGTGTGCTATACAGCCTCTCTGGTGTCAAGTCTGATTTTGGGAAAAAAAAAAAAAATCCAAAATCAGACAGAGTGTTGAGACCAGAGAGGCTAAGACCGCATTGACTCAGTGCGGTATTCAGCCTCTCTGGTGTCAATACTCTGATTTTGGGAAAGAAAAAAAAAATCCAAAATCAGACAGAGTGTTGACACCAGAGAGGCTAAAACTGCATTGAATCAGTGTGCTATACAGCCTCTCTGGTGTCAAGTCTGATTTTGGGAAAAAAAAAAAATCCAAAATCAGACAGAGTGTTGAGACCAGAGAGGCTAAGACCGCATTGACTCAGTGCGGTATTCAGCCTCTCTGGTGTCAATACTCTGATTTTGGGAAAGAAAAAAAAAATCCAAAATCAGACAGATTGTTGAGACCATAGAGCCTAAGACCGCATTGACTCAGTGCGGTATTCAGCCTCTCTGGTGTCAATACTCTGATTTTGGGGAAAAAAAAAAAAAAATCCAAAATCAGACAGAGTGTTGACACCAGAGAGGCTAAAACTGCATTGAATCAGTGTGCTATACAGCCTCTCTGGTGTCAATACTCTGTCTGATTTTGGGAAAAAAAAATCCAAAATCAGACAGAGTGTTGAGACCAGAGAGGCTAAGACCGCATTGACTCAGTGCGGTATTCAGCCTCTCTGGTGTCAATACTCTGATTTTGGGGGAAAAAAAAAAAAATCCAAAATCAGACAGAGTGTTGACACCAGAGAGGCTAAAACTGCATTGAATCAGTGTGCTATACAGCCTCTCTGGTGTCAATACTCTGTCTGATTTTGGGGAAAAAAAAATCCAAAATCAGACAGAGTGTTGAGACCAGAGAGGCTGTATAGCACACTGATTCAATGCAGTTTTAGCCTCTCTGGTGTCAACACTCTGTCTGATTTTGGATTTTTTTTTTTCCCCCCAAAATCAGAGTATTGACACCAGAGAGGCTAAGACCGCATTGACTCAGTGTGCTATACAGCCTCTCTGGTGTCAATACTCTGTCTGATTTTGGGAGATTTTTTTTATTTTTTCCAAAATCAGAGTGTTGAGACCAGAGAGGCTAAGACCGCATTGACTCAGTGCGGTATTCAGCCTCTCTGGTGTCAATCCTCTGTCTGATTTTGGAAGAAAGAAAAAAAATCCAAAATCAGACAGTGTTGAGACCAGAGCGGCATTGACTCAGTGCGGTATTCAGCCTCTCTGGTGTCAATACTCTGTCTGATTTGGGGAGATTTTATTTTTTTTCCAAAATCAGACAGAGTGTTGAGACCAGAGAGGCTAAGACCGCATTGGCTCAGTGCAGTATTCAGCCTCTCTGGTGTCAAGACTGATTTTGGGAAGAAAAAAAAAATCAAAAATCAGACAGAGTGTTGAGACCAGAGAGCCTAAGACCGCATTGACTCAGTGCGGTATTCAGCCTCTCTGGTGTCAATACTCTGATTTTGGGAAAAAAAAAAAAAAATCCAAAATGAGACAGAGTGTTGAGACCAGAGAGGCTAAAACCGCATTGACTCAGTGTGCTATACAGCCTCTCTGGTGTCAATACTCTGTCTGATTTTGGGGGAAAAAAAAATCCAAAATCAGACAGAGTGTTGAGACCAGAGAGGCTAAGACCGCATTGACTCAGTGCGGTATTCAGCCTCTCTGGTGTCAATACTCTGATTTTGGGAAAAAAAAAAAAAAAATCCAAAATCAGACAGAGTGTTGACACCAGAGAGGCTAAAACTGCATTGAATCAGTGTGCTATACAGCCTCTCTGGTGTCAAGTCTGATTTTGGGAAAAAAAAAAAAAAATCCAAAATCAGACAGAGTGTTGAGACCAGAGAGGCTAAGACTGCATTGACTCAGTGCGGTATTCAGCCTCTCTGGTGTCAAGTCTGATTTTGGGAAAAAAAAAAAATCCAAAATCAGACAGAGTGTTGAGACCAGAGAGGCTAAGACCGCATTGACTCAGTGCGGTATTCAGCCTCTCTGGTGTCAATACTCTGATTTTGGGAAAGAAAAAAAAAAATCCAAAATCAGACAGAGTGTTGAGACCAGACCGCATTGACTCAGTGCGGTATTCAGCCTCTCTGGTGTCAATACTCTGATTTTTGGGGGGGGGGGGGAAAAATCCAAAATCAGACAGAGTGTTGAGACCAGAGAGGCTAAGACTGCATTGACTCAGTGCGGTATTCAGCCTCTCTGGTGTCAAGTCTGATTTTGGGAAAAAAAAAATCCAAAATCAGACAGAGTGTTGAGACCAGAGAGGCTAAGACCGCATTGACTCAGTGCGGTATTCAGCCTCTCTGGTGTCAAGTCTGATTTTGGGAAGAAAAAAAAAATCCAAAATCAGACAGAGTGTTGAGACCAGAGAGGCTAAGACCGCATTGACTCAGTGTGCTATACAGCCTCTCTGGTGTCAATACTCTGTCTGATTTTGGGTTTTTTTTTTTTTTTTTTCCAAAATCAGACAGAGTGTTGAGACCAGACAGGCTAAGACCGCATTGACTCAGTGCGGTATTCAGCCTCTCTGGTGTCAATCCTCTGTCTGATTTTGGAAGAAAGAAAAAAAATCCAAAATCAGACAGTGTTGAGACCAGAGAGGCATTGACTCAGTGCGGTATTCAGCCTCTCTGGTGTCAATACTCTGTCTGATTTGGGGAGATTTTTTTTTTTTTCCAAAATCAGACAGAGTGTTGAGACCAGAGAGGCTAAGACCGCATTGACTCAGTGCAGTATTCAGCCTCTCTGGTGTCAAGACTGATTTTGGGAAGAAAAAAAAAAATCAAAAATCAGACAGAGTGTTGAGGCCAGAGAGCCTAAGACCGCATTGACTCAGTGCGGTATTCAGCCTCTCTGGTGTCAATACTCTGATTTTGGGAAAAAAAAAAAAAATCCAAAATCAGACAGAGTGTTGAGACCAGAGAGGCTAAGACCGCATTGACTCAGTGCGGTATTCAGCCTCTCTGGTGTCAATACTCTGATTTTGGGAAAAAAAAAAAAAAATCCAAAATCAGACAGAGTGTTGACACCAGAGAGGCTAAAACTGCATTGAATCAGTGTGCTATACAGCCTCTCTGGTGTCAAGTCTGATTTTGGGAAAAAAAAAAAAATCCAAAATCAGACAGAGTGTTGAGACCAGAGAGGCTAAGACCGCATTGACTCAGTGCGGTATTCAGCCTCTCTGGTGTCAATACTCTGATTTTGGGAAAAAAAAAAAATCCAAAATCAGACAGATTGTTGAGACCATAGAGCCTAAGACCGCATTGACTCAGTGCGGTATTCAGCCTCTCTGGTGTCAATACTCTGATTTTGGGGGGGGGAAAAAAAAATCCAAAATCAGACAGAGTGTTGACACCAGAGAGGCTAAAACTGCATTGAATCAGTGTGCTATACAGCCTCTCTGGTGTCAATACTCTGTCTGATTTTGGGGAAAAAAAAATCCAAAATCAGACAGAGTGTTGAGACCAGAGAGGCTAAGACCGCATTGACTCAGTGCGGTATTCAGCCTCTCTGGTGTCAAGTCTGATTTTGGGAAGAAAAAAAAAATCCAAAATCAGACAGAGTGTTGAGGCCAGAGAGCCTAAGACCGCATTGACTCAGTGCGGTATTCAGCCTCTCTGGTGTCAATACTCTGATTTTGGGAAAAAAAAAAAAAATCCAAAATCAGACAGAGTGTTGAGACCAGAGAGGCTAAGACCGCATTGACTCAGTGCGGTATTCAGCCTCTCTGGTGTCAATACTCTGATTTTGGGAAAAAAAAAAAAAAATCCAAAATCAGACAGAGTGTTGACACCAGAGAGGCTAAAACTGCATTGAATCAGTGTGCTATACAGCCTCTCTGGTGTCAAGTCTGATTTTGGGAAAAAAAAAAAAATCCAAAATCAGACAGAGTGTTGAGACCAGAGAGGCTAAGACCGCATTGACTCAGTGCGGTATTCAGCCTCTCTGGTGTCAATACTCTGATTTTGGGAAGAAAAAAAAAATCCAAAATCAGACAGATTGTTGAGACCATAGAGCCTAAGACCGCATTGACTCAGTGCGGTATTCAGCCTCTCTGGTGTCAATACTCTGATTTTGGGGGGGGGAAAAAAAAATCCAAAATCAGACAGAGTGTTGACACCAGAGAGGCTAAAACTGCATTGAATCAGTGTGCTATACAGCCTCTCTGGTGTCAATACTCTGTCTGATTTTGGGAAAAAAAAAATCCAAAATCAGACAGAGTGTTGAGACCAGAGAGGCTAAGACCGCATTGACTCAGTGCGGTATTCAGCCTCTCTGGTGTCAATACTCTGATTTTGGGAAAAAAAAAAAAAAATCCAAAATCAGACAGAGTGTTGAGACCAGAGAGGCTAAGACCGCATTGACTCAGTGCGGTATTCAGCCTCTCTGGTGTCAATACGCTGATTTTGGGAAAAAAAAAAAAAAAAATCCAAAATCAGACAGAGTGTTGACACCAGAGAGGCTAAAACTGCATTGAATCAGTGTGCTATACAGCCTCTCTGGTGTCAAGTCTGATTTTGGGAAAAAAAAAAAAATCCAAAATCAGACAGAGTGTTGAGACCAGAGAGGCTAAGACCGCATTGACTCAGTGCGGTATTCAGCCTCTCTGGTGTCAATACTCTGATTTTGGGAAAGAAAAAAAAAAATCCAAAATCAGACAGAGTGTTGAGACCAGAGAGGCTAAGACCGCATTGACTCAGTGCGGTATTCAGCCTCTCTGGTGTCAATACTCTGATTTTTGGGGGGGGGGAAAAAAAATCCAAAATCAGACAGAGTGTTGAGACCAGAGAGGCTAAGACTGCATTGACTCAGTGCGGTATTCAGCCTCTCTGGTGTCAAGTCTGATTTTGGGAAAAAAAAAATCCAAAATCAGACAGAGTGTTGAGACCAGAGAGGCTAAGACCGCATTGACTCAGTGCGGTATTCAGCCTCTCTGGTGTCAATCCTCTGTCTGATTTTGGAAGAAAGAAAAAAAATCCAAAATCAGACAGTGTTGAGACCAGAGAGGCATTGACTCAGTGCGGTATTCAGCCTCTCTGGTGTCAATACTCTGTCTGATTTGGGGAGATTTTTTTTTTTTTTCCAAAATCAGACAGAGTGTTGAGACCAGAGAGGCTAAGACCGCATTGACTCAGTGCAGTATTCAGCCTCTCTGGTGTCAAGACTGATTTTGGGAAGAAAAAAAAAATCAAAAATCAGACAGAGTGTTGAGACCAGAGAGCCTAAGACCGCATTGACTCAGTGCGGTATTCAGCCTCTCTGGTGTCAATACTCTGATTTTGGGAAAAAAAAAAAAAAATCCAAAATCAGACAGAGTGTTGAGACCAGAGAGGCTAAGACCGCATTGACTCAGTGCGGTATTCAGCCTCTCTGGTGTCAATACTCTGATTTTGGGGAAAAAAAAAAAAAATCCAAAATCAGACAGAGTGTTGACACCAGAGACGCTAAAACTGCATTGAATCAGTGTGCTATACAGCCTCTCTGGTGTCAAGTCTGATTTTGGGAAAAAAAAAAAAAAATCCAAAATCAGACAGAGTGTTGAGACCAGAGAGGCTAAGACCGCATTGACTCAGTGCGGTATTCAGCCTCTCTGGTGTCAATACTCTGATTTTGGGAAAGAAAAAAAAAATCCAAAATCAGACAGAGTGTTGACACCAGAGAGGCTAAAACTGCATTGAATCAGTGTGCTATACAGCCTCTCTGGTGTCAAGTCTGATTTTGGGAAAAAAAAAAAAAAATCCAAAATCAGACAGAGTGTTGAGACCAGAGAGGCTAAGACCGCATTGACTCAGTGCGGTATTCAGCCTCTCTGGTGTCAATACTCTGATTTTGGGAAAGAAAAAAAAAATCCAAAATCAGACAGAGTGTTGACACCAGAGAGGCTAAAACTGCATTGAATCAGTGTGCTATACAGCCTCTCTGGTGTCAAGTCTGATTTTGGGAAAAAAAAAAAATCCAAAATCAGACAGTGTTGAGACCAGAGAGGCTAAGACCGCATTGACTCAGTGCGGTATTCAGCCTCTCTGGTGTCAATACTCTGATTTTGGGAAAGAAAAAAAAAATCCAAAATCAGACAGATTGTTGAGACCATAGAGCCTAAGACCGCATTGACTCAGTGCGGTATTCAGCCTCTCTGGTGTCAATACTCTGATTTTGGGGGGGGGAAAAAAAAAATCCAAAATCAGACAGAGTGTTGACACCAGAGAGGCTAAAACTGCATTGAATCAGTGTGCTATACAGCCTCTCTGGTGTCAATACTCTGTCTGATTTTGGGAAAAAAAAAATCCAAAATCAGACAGAGTGTTGAGACCAGAGAGGCTAAGACCGCATTGACTCAGTGCGGTATTCAGCCTCTCTGGTGTCAATACTCTGATTTTGGGAAAAAAAAAAAATCCAAAATCAGACAGATTGTTGAGACCATAGAGCCTAAGACCGCATTGACTCAGTGCGGTATTCAGCCTCTCTGGTGTCAATACTCTGATTTTGGGGGGAAAAAAAAAAAATCCAAAATCAGACAGAGTGTTGACACCAGAGAGGCTAAAACTGCATTGAATCAGTGTGCTATACAGCCTCTCTGGTGTCAATACTCTGTCTGATTTTGGGAAAAAAAAAATCCAAAATCAGACAGAGTGTTGAGACCAGAGAGGCTAAGACCGCATTGACTCAGTGCGGTATTCAGCCTCTCTGGTGTCAATACTCTGATTTTGGGAAAAAAAAAAAAAAAATCCAAAATCAGACAGAGTGTTGAGACCAGAGAGGCTAAGACCGCATTGACTCAGTGCGGTATTCAGCCTCTCTGGTGTCAATACGCTGATTTTGGGGAAAAAAAAAAAAAAAATCCAAAATCAGACAGAGTGTTGACACCAGAGAGGCTAAAACTGCATTGAATCAGTGTGCTATACAGCCTCTCTGGTGTCAAGTCTGATTTTGGGAAAAAAAAAAAAAAATCCAAAATCAGACAGAGTGTTGAGACCAGAGAGGCTAAGACCGCATTGACTCAGTGCGGTATTCAGCCTCTCTGGTGTCAATACTCTGATTTTGGGAAAGAAAAAAAAAATCCAAAATCAGACAGAGTGTTGACACCAGAGAGGCTAAAACTGCATTGAATCAGTGTGCTATACAGCCTCTCTGGTGTCAAGTCTGATTTTGGGAAAAAAAAAAAATCCAAAATCAGACAGAGTGTTGAGACCAGAGAGGCTAAGACCGCATTGACTCAGTGCGGTATTCAGCCTCTCTGGTGTCAATACTCTGATTTTGGGAAAGAAAAAAAAAATCCAAAATCAGACAGAGTGTTGACACCAGAGAGGCTAAAACTGCATTGAATCAGTGTGCTATACAGCCTCTCTGGTGTCAAGTCTGATTTTGGGAAAAAAAAAAAAAATCCAAAATCAGACAGAGTGTTGAGACCAGAGAGGCTAAGACCGCATTGACTCAGTGCGGTATTCAGCCTCTCTGGTGTCAATACTCTGATTTTGGGAAAGAAAAAAAAAATCCAAAATCAGACAGAGTGTTGACACCAGAGAGGCTAAAACTGCATTGAATCAGTGTGCTATACAGCCTCTCTGGTGTCAAGTCTGATTTTGGGAAAAAAAAAAAATCCAAAATCAGACAGAGTGTTGAGACCAGAGAGGCTAAGACCGCATTGACTCAGTGCGGTATTCAGCCTCTCTGGTGTCAATACTCTGATTTTGGGAAAGAAAAAAAAAATCCAAAATCAGACAGATTGTTGAGACCATAGAGCCTAAGACCGCATTGACTCAGTGCGGTATTCAGCCTCTCTGGTGTCAATACTCTGATTTTGGGGAAAAAAAAAAAAAAATCCAAAATCAGACAGAGTGTTGACACCAGAGAGGCTAAAACTGCATTGAATCAGTGTGCTATACAGCCTCTCTGGTGTCAATACTCTGTCTGATTTTGGGAAAAAAAAATCCAAAATCAGACAGAGTGTTGAGACCAGAGAGGCTAAGACCGCATTGACTCAGTGCGGTATTCAGCCTCTCTGGTGTCAATACTCTGATTTTGGGGGAAAAAAAAAAAAATCCAAAATCAGACAGAGTGTTGACACCAGAGAGGCTAAAACTGCATTGAATCAGTGTGCTATACAGCCTCTCTGGTGTCAATACTCTGTCTGATTTTGGGGAAAAAAAAATCCAAAATCAGACAGAGTGTTGAGACCAGAGAGGCTGTATAGCACACTGATTCAATGCAGTTTTAGCCTCTCTGGTGTCAACACTCTGTCTGATTTTGGATTTTTTTTTTTCCCCCCAAAATCAGAGTATTGACACCAGAGAGGCTAAGACCGCATTGACTCAGTGTGCTATACAGCCTCTCTGGTGTCAATACTCTGTCTGATTTTGGGAGATTTTTTTTATTTTTTCCAAAATCAGAGTGTTGAGACCAGAGAGGCTAAGACCGCATTGACTCAGTGCGGTATTCAGCCTCTCTGGTGTCAATCCTCTGTCTGATTTTGGAAGAAAGAAAAAAAATCCAAAATCAGACAGTGTTGAGACCAGAGCGGCATTGACTCAGTGCAGTATTCAGCCTCTCTGGTGTCAATACTCTGTCTGATTTGGGGAGATTTTATTTTTTTTCCAAAATCAGACAGAGTGTTGAGACCAGAGAGGCTAAGACCGCATTGGCTCAGTGCAGTATTCAGCCTCTCTGGTGTCAAGACTGATTTTGGGAAGAAAAAAAAAATCAAAAATCAGACAGAGTGTTGAGACCAGAGAGCCTAAGACCGCATTGACTCAGTGCGGTATTCAGCCTCTCTGGTGTCAATACTCTGATTTTGGGAAAAAAAAAAAAAAATCCAAAATGAGACAGAGTGTTGAGACCAGAGAGGCTAAAACCGCATTGACTCAGTGTGCTATACAGCCTCTCTGGTGTCAATACTCTGTCTGATTTTGGGGGAAAAAAAAATCCAAAATCAGACAGAGTGTTGAGACCAGAGAGGCTAAGACCGCATTGACTCAGTGCGGTATTCAGCCTCTCTGGTGTCAATACTCTGATTTTGGGGAAAAAAAAAAAAAAATCCAAAATCAGACAGAGTGTTGACACCAGAGAGGCTAAAACTGCATTGAATCAGTGTGCTATACAGCCTCTCTGGTGTCAAGTCTGATTTTGGGAAAAAAAAAAAAAATCCAAAATCAGACAGAGTGTTGAGACCAGAGAGGCTAAGACTGCATTGACTCAGTGCGGTATTCAGCCTCTCTGGTGTCAAGTCTGATTTTGGGAAAAAAAAAAAATCCAAAATCAGACAGAGTGTTGAGACCAGAGAGGCTAAGACCGCATTGACTCAGTGCGGTATTCAGCCTCTCTGGTGTCAATACTCTGATTTTGGGAAAGAAAAAAAAAAATCCAAAATCAGACAGAGTGTTGAGACCAGACCGCATTGACTCAGTGCGGTATTCAGCCTCTCTGGTGTCAATACTCTGATTTTTGGGGGGGGGGGGGGAAAATCCAAAATCAGACAGAGTGTTGAGACCAGAGAGGCTAAGACTGCATTGACTCAGTGCGGTATTCAGCCTCTCTGGTGTCAAGTCTGATTTTGGGAAAAAAAAAATCCAAAATCAGACAGAGTGTTGAGACCAGAGAGGCTAAGACCGCATTGACTCAGTGCGGTATTCAGCCTCTCTGGTGTCAAGTCTGATTTTGGGAAGAAAAAAAAAATCCAAAATCAGACAGAGTGTTGAGACCAGAGAGGCTAAGACCGCATTGACTCAGTGTGCTATACAGCCTCTCTGGTGTCAATACTCTGTCTGATTTTGGGTTTTTTTTTTTTTTTTTTCCAAAATCAGACAGAGTGTTGAGACCAGACAGGCTAAGACCGCATTGACTCAGTGCGGTATTCAGCCTCTCTGGTGTCAATCCTCTGTCTGATTTTGGAAGAAAGAAAAAAAATCCAAAATCAGACAGTGTTGAGACCAGAGAGGCATTGACTCAGTGCGGTATTCAGCCTCTCTGGTGTCAATACTCTGTCTGATTTGGGGAGATTTTTTTTTTTTTCCAAAATCAGACAGAGTGTTGAGACCAGAGAGACTAAGACCGCATTGACTCAGTGCAGTATTCAGCCTCTCTGGTGTCAAGACTGATTTTGGGAAGAAAAAAAAAAATCAAAAATCAGACAGAGTGTTGAGGCCAGAGAGCCTAAGACCGCATTGACTCAGTGCGGTATTCAGCCTCTCTGGTGTCAATACTCTGATTTTGGGAAAAAAAAAAAAAATCCAAAATCAGACAGAGTGTTGAGACCAGAGAGGCTAAGACCGCATTGACTCAGTGCGGTATTCAGCCTCTCTGGTGTCAATACTCTGATTTTGGGAAAAAAAAAAAAAAATCCAAAATCAGACAGAGTGTTGACACCAGAGAGGCTAAAACTGCATTGAATCAGTGTGCTATACAGCCTCTCTGGTGTCAAGTCTGATTTTGGGAAAAAAAAAAAAATCCAAAATCAGACAGAGTGTTGAGACCAGAGAGGCTAAGACCGCATTGACTCAGTGCGGTATTCAGCCTCTCTGGTGTCAATACTCTGATTTTGGGAAAAAAAAAAAATCCAAAATCAGACAGATTGTTGAGACCATAGAGCCTAAGACCGCATTGACTCAGTGCGGTATTCAGCCTCTCTGGTGTCAATACTCTGATTTTGGGGGGGGGGAAAAAAAATCCAAAATCAGACAGAGTGTTGACACCAGAGAGGCTAAAACTGCATTGAATCAGTGTGCTATACAGCCTCTCTGGTGTCAATACTCTGTCTGATTTTGGGAAAAAAAAAATCCAAAATCAGACAGAGTGTTGAGACCAGAGAGGCTAAGACCGCATTGACTCAGTGCGGTATTCAGCCTCTCTGGTGTCAATACTCTGATTTTGGGAAAAAAAAAAAAAAATCCAAAATCAGACAGAGTGTTGAGACCAGAGAGGCTAAGACCGCATTGACTCAGTGCGGTATTCAGCCTCTCTGGTGTCAATACGCTGATTTTGGGAAAAAAAAAAAAAAAAATCCAAAATCAGACAGAGTGTTGACACCAGAGAGGCTAAAACTGCATTGAATCAGTGTGCTATACAGCCTCTCTGGTGTCAAGTCTGATTTTGGGAAAAAAAAAAAATCCAAAATCAGACAGAGTGTTGAGACCAGAGAGGCTAAGACCGCATTGACTCAGTGCGGTATTCAGCCTCTCTGGTGTCAATACTCTGATTTTGGGAAAGAAAAAAAAAAATCCAAAATCAGACAGAGTGTTGAGACCAGAGAGGCTAAGACCGCATTGACTCAGTGCGGTATTCAGCCTCTCTGGTGTCAATACTCTGATTTTTGGGGGGGGGGAAAAAAAATCCAAAATCAGACAGAGTGTTGAGACCAGAGAGGCTAAGACTGCATTGACTCAGTGCGGTATTCAGCCTCTCTGGTGTCAAGTCTGATTTTGGGAGAAAAAAAAATCCAAAATCAGACAGAGTGTTGAGACCAGAGAGGCTAAGACCGCATTGACTCAGTGCGGTATTCAGCCTCTCTGGTGTCAATCCTCTGTCTGATTTTGGAAGAAAGAAAAAAAATCCAAAATCAGACAGTGTTGAGACCAGAGAGGCATTGACTCAGTGCGGTATTCAGCCTCTCTGGTGTCAATACTCTGTCTGATTTGGGGAGATTTTTTTTTTTTTCCAAAATCAGACAGAGTGTTGAGACCAGAGAGGCTAAGACCGCATTGACTCAGTGCAGTATTCAGCCTCTCTGGTGTCAAGACTGATTTTGGGAAGAAAAAAAAAATCAAAAATCAGACAGAGTGTTGAGACCAGAGAGCCTAAGACCGCATTGACTCAGTGCGGTATTCAGCCTCTCTGGTGTCAATACTCTGATTTTGGGAAAAAAAAAAAAAAATCCAAAATCAGACAGAGTGTTGAGACCAGAGAGGCTAAGACCGCATTGACTCAGTGCGGTATTCAGCCTCTCTGGTGTCAATACTCTGATTTTGGGGAAAAAAAAAAAAAATCCAAAATCAGACAGAGTGTTGACACCAGAGACGCTAAAACTGCATTGAATCAGTGTGCTATACAGCCTCTCTGGTGTCAAGTCTGATTTTGGGAAAAAAAAAAAAAAATCCAAAATCAGACAGAGTGTTGAGACCAGAGAGGCTAAGACCGCATTGACTCAGTGCGGTATTCAGCCTCTCTGGTGTCAATACTCTGATTTTGGGAAAGAAAAAAAAAATCCAAAATCAGACAGAGTGTTGACACCAGAGAGGCTAAAACTGCATTGAATCAGTGTGCTATACAGCCTCTCTGGTGTCAAGTCTGATTTTGGGAAAAAAAAAAAAAAATCCAAAATCAGACAGAGTGTTGAGACCAGAGAGGCTAAGACCGCATTGACTCAGTGCGGTATTCAGCCTCTCTGGTGTCAATACTCTGATTTTGGGAAAGAAAAAAAAAATCCAAAATCAGACAGAGTGTTGACACCAGAGAGGCTAAAACTGCATTGAATCAGTGTGCTATACAGCCTCTCTGGTGTCAAGTCTGATTTTGGGAAAAAAAAAAAATCCAAAATCAGACAGTGTTGAGACCAGAGAGGCTAAGACCGCATTGACTCAGTGCGGTATTCAGCCTCTCTGGTGTCAATACTCTGATTTTGGGAAAGAAAAAAAAAATCCAAAATCAGACAGATTGTTGAGACCATAGAGCCTAAGACCGCATTGACTCAGTGCAGTATTCAGCCTCTCTGGTGTCAATACTCTGATTTTGGGGAAAGAAAAAAAAAAATCCAAAATCAGACAGAGTGTTGACACCAGAGAGGCTAAAACTGCATTGAATCAGTGTGCTATACAGCCTCTCTGGTGTCAATACTCTGTCTGATTTTGGGAAAAAAAAATCCAAAATCAGACAGAGTGTTGAGACCAGAGAGGCTAAGACCGCATTGACTCAGTGCGGTATTCAGCCTCTCTGGTGTCAATACTCTGATTTTGGGGGAAAAAAAAAAAATCCAAAATCAGACAGAGTGTTGACACCAGAGAGGCTAAAACTGCATTGAATCAGTGTGCTATACAGCCTCTCTGGTGTCAATACTCTGTCTGATTTTGGGAAAAAAAAAATCCAAAATCAGACAGAGTGTTGAGACCAGAGAGGCTGTATAGCACACTGATTCAATGCAGTTTTAGCCTCTCTGGTGTCAACACTCTGTCTGATTTTGGATTTTTTTTTTTTCCCCCAAAATCAGAGTATTGACACCAGAGAGGCTAAGACCGCATTGACTCAGTGTGCTATACAGCCTCTCTGGTGTCAATACTCTGTCTGATTTTGGGAGATTTTTTTTATTTTTTCCAAAATCAGAGTGTTGAGACCAGAGAGGCTAAGACCGCATTGACTCAGTGCGGTATTCAGCCTCTCTGGTGTCAATCCTCTGTCTGATTTTGGAAGAAAGAAAAAAAATCCAAAATCAGACAGTGTTGAGACCAGAGCGGCATTGACTCAGTGCGGTATTCAGCCTCTCTGGTGTCAATACTCTGTCTGATTTGGGGAGATTTTATTTTTTTTCCAAAATCAGACAGAGTGTTGAGACCAGAGAGGCTAAGACCGCATTGGCTCAGTGCAGTATTCAGCCTCTCTGGTGTCAAGACTGATTTTGGGAAGAAAAAAAAAATCAAAAATCAGACAGAGTGTTGAGACCAGAGAGCCTAAGACTGCATTGACTCAGTGCGGTATTCAGCCTCTCTGGTGTCAATACTCTGATTTTGGGAAAAAAAAAAAAAAATCCAAAATGAGACAGAGTGTTGAGACCAGAGAGGCTAAAACCGCATTGACTCAGTGTGCTATACAGCCTCTCTGGTGTCAATACTCTGTCTGATTTTGGGGGGGAAAAAAAATCCAAAATCAGACAGAGTGTTGAGACCAGAGAGGCTAAGACCGCATTGACTCAGTGCGGTATTCAGCCTCTCTGGTGTCAATACTCTGATTTTGGGGAAAAAAAAAAAAAAATCCAAAATCAGACAGAGTGTTGACACCAGAGAGGCTAAAACTGCATTGAATCAGTGTGCTATACAGCCTCTCTGGTGTCAAGTCTGATTTTGGGAAAAAAAAAAAAAAATCCAAAATCAGACAGAGTGTTGAGACCAGAGAGGCTAAGACTGCATTGACTCAGTGCTGTATTCAGCCTCTCTGGTGTCAAGTCTGATTTTGGGGAAAAAAAAAAATCCAAAATCAGACAGAGTGTTGAGACCAGAGAGGCTAAGACCGCATTGACTCAGTGCGGTATTCAGCCTCTCTGGTGTCAATACTCTGATTTTGGGAAAGAAAAAAAAAAATCAAAAATCAGACAGAGTGTTGAGACCAGACCGCATTGACTCAGTGCGGTATTCAGCCTCTCTGGTGTCAATACTCTGATTTTTGGGGGGGGGGGGGGGAAAATCCAAAATCAGACAGAGTGTTGAGACCAGAGAGGCTAAGACTGCATTGACTCAGTGCGGTATTCAGCCTCTCTGGTGTCAAGTCTGATTTTGGGAAAAAAAAAATCCAAAATCAGACAGAGTGTTGAGACCAGAGAGGCTAAGACCGCATTGACTCAGTGCGGTATTCAGCCTCTCTGGTGTCAAGTCTGATTTTGGGAAGAAAAAAAAAATCCAAAATCAGACAGAGTGTTGAGACCAGAGAGGCTAAGACCGCATTGACTCAGTGTGCTATACAGCCTCTCTGGTGTCAATACTCTGTCTGATTTTGGTTTTTTTTTTTTTTTTTTTTCCAAAATCAGACAGAGTGTTGAGACCAGACAGGCTAAGACCGCATTGACTCAGTGCGGTATTCAGCCTCTCTGGTGTCAATCCTCTGTCTGATTTTGGAAGAAAGAAAAAAAATCCAAAATCAGACAGTGTTGAGACCAGAGAGGCATTGACTCAGTGCGGTATTCAGCCTCTCTGGTGTCAATACTCTGTCTGATTTGGGGAGATTTTTTTTTTTTTCCAAAATCAGACAGAGTGTTGAGACCAGAGAGGCTAAGACCGCATTGACTCAGTGCAGTATTCAGCCTCTCTGGTGTCAAGACTGATTTTGGGAAGAAAAAAAAAATCAAAAATCAGACAGAGTGTTGAGGCCAGAGAGCCTAAGACCGCATTGACTCAGTGCGGTATTCAGCCTCTCTGGTGTCAATACTCTGATTTTGGGAAAAAAAAAAAAAATCCAAAATCAGACAGAGTGTTGAGACCAGAGAGGCTAAGACCGCATTGACTCAGTGCGGTATTCAGCCTCTCTGGTGTCAATACTCTGATTTTGGGAAAAAAAAAAAAAAATCCAAAATCAGACAGAGTGTTGACACCAGAGAGGCTAAAACTGCATTGAATCAGTGTGCTATACAGCCTCTCTGGTGTCAAGTCTGATTTTGGGAAAAAAAAAAAAATCCAAAATCAGACAGAGTGTTGAGACCAGAGAGGCTAAGACCGCATTGACTCAGTGCGGTATTCAGCCTCTCTGGTGTCAATACTCTGATTTTGGGAAAAAAAAAAAATCCAAAATCAGACAGATTGTTGAGACCATAGAGCCTAAGACCGCATTGACTCAGTGCGGTATTCAGCCTCTCTGGTGTCAATACTCTGATTTTGGGGGGGAAAAAAAAAAATCCAAAATCAGACAGAGTGTTGACACCAGAGAGGCTAAAACTGCATTGAATCAGTGTGCTATACAGCCTCTCTGGTGTCAATACTCTGTCTGATTTTGGGAAAAAAAAAATCCAAAATCAGACAGAGTGTTGAGACCAGAGAGGCTAAGACCGCATTGACTCAGTGCGGTATTCAGCCTCTCTGGTGTCAATACGCTGATTTTGGGAAAAAAAAAAAAAAAAATCCAAAATCAGACAGAGTGTTGACACCAGAGAGGCTAAAACTGCATTGAATCAGTGTGCTATACAGCCTCTCTGGTGTCAAGTCTGATTTTGGGGAAAAAAAAAAAATCCAAAATCAGACAGAGTGTTGAGACCAGAGAGGCTAAGACCGCATTGACTCAGTGCGGTATTCAGCCTCTCTGGTGTCAATACTCTGATTTTGGGAAAAAAAAAAAAAAAATCCAAAATCAGACAGAGTGTTGAGACCAGAGAGGCTAAGACCGCATTGACTCAGTGCGGTATTCAGCCTCTCTGGTGTCAATACGCTGATTTTGGGAAAAAAAAAAAAAAAAATCCAAAATCAGACAGAGTGTTGACACCAGAGAGGCTAAAACTGCATTGAATCAGTGTGCTATACAGCCTCTCTGGTGTCAAGTCTGATTTTGGGAAAAAAAAAAAAATCCAAAATCAGACAGAGTGTTGAGACCAGAGAGGCTAAGACCGCATTGACTCAGTGCGGTATTCAGCCTCTCTGGTGTCAATACTCTGATTTTGGGAAAGAAAAAAAAAAATCCAAAATCAGACAGAGTGTTGAGACCAGAGAGGCTAAGACCGCATTGACTCAGTGCGGTATTCAGCCTCTCTGGTGTCAATACTCTGATTTTTGGGGGGGGAAAAAAAAAATCCAAAATCAGACAGAGTGTTGAGACCAGAGAGGCTAAGACTGCATTGACTCAGTGCGGTATTCAGCCTCTCTGGTGTCAAGTCTGATTTTGGGGAAAAAAAAATCCAAAATCAGACAGAGTGTTGAGACCAGAGAGGCTAAGACCGCATTGACTCAGTGCGGTATTCAGCCTCTCTGGTGTCAATACTCTGATTTTTGGGGGGGGAAAAAAAAATCCAAAATCAGACAGAGTGTTGAGACCAGAGAGGCTAAGACTGCATTGACTCAGTGCGGTATTCAGCCTCTCTGGTGTCAAGTCTGATTTTGGGAAAAAAAAAATCCAAAATCAGACAGAGTGTTGAGACCAGAGAGGCTAAGACTGCATTGACTCAGTGCTGTATTCAGCCTCTCTGGTGTCAAGTCTGATTTTGGGAAAAAAAAAAAATCCAAAATCAGACAGAGTGTTGAGACCAGAGAGGCTAAGACCGCATTGACTCAGTGCGGTATTCAGCCTCTCTGGTGTCAATACTCTGATTTTGGGAAAGAAAAAAAAAAATCCAAAATCAGACAGAGTGTTGAGACCAGACCGCATTGACTCAGTGCGGTATTCAGCCTCTCTGGTGTCAATACTCTGATTTTTGGGGGGGGGGGGGAAAAATCCAAAATCAGACAGAGTGTTGAGACCAGAGAGGCTAAGACTGCATTGACTCAGTGCGGTATTCAGCCTCTCTGGTGTCAAGTCTGATTTTGGGAAAAAAAAAATCCAAAATCAGACAGAGTGTTGAGACCAGAGAGGCTAAGACCGCATTGACTCAGTGCGGTATTCAGCCTCTCTGGTGTCAAGTCTGATTTTGGGAAGAAAAAAAAAATCCAAAATCAGACAGAGTGTTGAGACCAGAGAGGCTAAGACCGCATTGACTCAGTGTGCTATACAGCCTCTCTGGTGTCAATACTCTGTCTGATTTTGGGTTTTTTTTTTTTTTTTTTCCAAAATCAGACAGAGTGTTGAGACCAGACAGGCTAAGACCGCATTGACTCAGTGCGGTATTCAGCCTCTCTGGTGTCAATCCTCTGTCTGATTTTGGAAGAAAGAAAAAAAATCCAAAATCAGACAGTGTTGAGACCAGAGAGGCATTGACTCAGTGCGGTATTCAGCCTCTCTGGTGTCAATACTCTGTCTGATTTGGGGAGATTTTTTTTTTTTTCCAAAATCAGACAGAGTGTTGAGACCAGAGAGGCTAAGACCGCATTGACTCAGTGCAGTATTCAGCCTCTCTGGTGTCAAGACTGATTTTGGGAAGGAAAAAAAAATCAAAAATCAGACAGAGTGTTGAGGCCAGAGAGCCTAAGACCGCATTGACTCAGTGCGGTATTCAGCCTCTCTGGTGTCAATACTCTGATTTTGGGAAAAAAAAAAAAAAATCCAAAATCAGACAGAGTGTTGAGACCAGAGAGGCTAAGACCGCATTGACTCAGTGCGGTATTCAGCCTCTCTGGTGTCAATACTCTGATTTTGGGAAAAAAAAAAAAAATCCAAAATCAGACAGAGTGTTGACACCAGAGAGGCTAAAACTGCATTGAATCAGTGTGCTATACAGCCTCTCTGGTGTCAAGTCTGATTTTGGGAAAAAAAAAAAAATCCAAAATCAGACAGAGTGTTGAGACCAGAGAGGCTAAGACCGCATTGACTCAGTGCGGTATTCAGCCTCTCTGGTGTCAATACTCTGATTTTGGGAAAAAAAAAAATCCAAAATCAGACAGATTGTTGAGACCATAGAGCCTAAGACCGCATTGACTCAGTGCGGTATTCAGCCTCTCTGGTGTCAATACTCTGATTTTGGGGGGGAAAAAAAAAAATCCAAAATCAGACAGAGTGTTGACACCAGAGAGGCTAAAACTGCATTGAATCAGTGTGCTATACAGCCTCTCTGGTGTCAATACTCTGTCTGATTTTGGGAGAAAAAAAAATCCAAAATCAGACAGAGTGTTGAGACCAGAGAGGCTAAGACCGCATTGACTCAGTGCGGTATTCAGCCTCTCTGGTGTCAATACGCTGATTTTGGGAAAAAAAAAAAAAAATCCAAAATCAGACAGAGTGTTGACACCAGAGAGGCTAAAACTGCATTGAATCAGTGTGCTATACAGCCTCTCTGGTGTCAAGTCTGATTTTGGGGAAAAAAAAAAATCCAAAATCAGACAGAGTGTTGAGACCAGAGAGGCTAAGACCGCATTGACTCAGTGCGGTATTCAGCCTCTCTGGTGTCAATACTCTGATTTTGGGAAAAAAAAAAAAAAAATCCAAAATCAGACAGAGTGTTGAGACCAGAGAGGCTAAGACCGCATTGACTCAGTGCGGTATTCAGCCTCTCTGGTGTCAATACGCTGATTTTGGGAAAAAAAAAAAAAAAAATCCAAAATCAGACAGAGTGTTGACACCAGAGAGGCTAAAACTGCATTGAATCAGTGTGCTATACAGCCTCTCTGGTGTCAAGTCTGATTTTGGGAAAAAAAAAAAAATCCAAAATCAGACAGAGTGTTGAGACCAGAGAGGCTAAGACCGCATTGACTCAGTGCGGTATTCAGCCTCTCTGGTGTCAATACTCTGATTTTGGGAAAGAAAAAAAAAAATCCAAAATCAGACAGAGTGTTGAGACCAGAGAGGCTAAGACCGCATTGACTCAGTGCGGTATTCAGCCTCTCTGGTGTCAATACTCTGATTTTTGGGGGGGGAAAAAAAAAATCCAAAATCAGACAGAGTGTTGAGACCAGAGAGGCTAAGACTGCATTGACTCAGTGCGGTATTCAGCCTCTCTGGTGTCAAGTCTGATTTTGGGAAAAAAAAAATCCAAAATCAGACAGAGTGTTGAGACCAGAGAGGCTAAGACCGCATTGACTCAGTGCGGTATTCAGCCTCTCTGGTGTCAATCCTCTGTCTGATTTTGGAAGAAAGAAAAAAAATCCAAAATCAGACAGTGTTGAGACCAGAGAGGCATTGACTCAGTGCGGTATTCAGCCTCTCTGGTGTCAATACTCTGTCTGATTTGGGGAGATTTTTTTTTTTTTTCCAAAATCAGACAGAGTGTTGAGACCAGAGAGGCTAAGACCGCATTGACTCAGTGCAGTATTCAGCCTCTCTGGTGTCAAGACTGATTTTGGGAAGAAAAAAAAAATCAAAAATCAGACAGAGTGTTGAGACCAGAGAGCCTAAGACCGCATTGACTCAGTGCGGTATTCAGCCTCTCTGGTGTCAATACTCTGATTTTGGGAAAAAAAAAAAAAAATCCAAAATCAGACAGAGTGTTGAGACCAGAGAGGCTAAGACCGCATTGACTCAGTGCAGTATTCAGCCTCTCTGGTGTCAATACTCTGATTTTGGGGAAAAAAAAAAAAAATCCAAAATCAGACAGAGTGTTGACACCAGAGACGCTAAAACTGCATTGAATCAGTGTGCTATACAGCCTCTCTGGTGTCAAGTCTGATTTTGGGAAAAAAAAAAAATCCAAAATCAGACAGAGTGTTGAGACCAGAGAGGCTAAGACCGCATTGACTCAGTGCGGTATTCAGCCTCTCTGGTGTCAATACTCTGATTTTGGGAAAGAAAAAAAAAATCCAAAATCAGACAGATTGTTGAGACCATAGAGCCTAAGACCGCATTGACTCAGTGCGGTATTCAGCCTCTCTGGTGTCAATACTCTGATTTTGGGGGAAAAAAAAAAAAATCCAAAATCAGACAGAGTGTTGACACCAGAGAGGCTAAAACTGCATTGAATCAGTGTGCTATACAGCCTCTCTGGTGTCAATACTCTGTCTGATTTTGGGAAAAAAAAAATCCAAAATCAGACAGAGTGTTGAGACCAGAGAGGCTAAGACCGCATTGACTCAGTGCGGTATTCAGCCTCTCTGGTGTCAAGTCTGATTTTGGGAAGAAAAAAAAAATCCAAAATCAGACAGAGTGTTGAGACCAGAGAGGCTAAGACCGCATTGACTCAGTGTGCTATACAGCCTCTCTGGTGTCAATACTCTGTCTGATTTTGGGTTTTATTTTTTATTTTTTCCAAAATCAGACAGAGTGTTGAGACCAGAGAGGCTAAGACCGCATTGACTCAGTGCGGTATTCAGCCTCTCTGGTGTCAATCCTCTGTCTGATTTTGGAAGAAAGAAAAAAAATCCAAAATCAGACAGTGTTGAGACCAGAGAGGCATTGACTCAGTGCGGTATTCAGCCTCTCTGGTGTCAATACTCTGTCTGATTTGGGGAGATTTTTTTTTTTTTCCAAAATCAGACAGAGTGTTGAGACCAGAGAGGCTAAGACCGCATTGACTCAGTGCAGTATTCAGCCTCTCTGGTGTCAAGACTGATTTTGGGAAGAAAAAAAAAATCAAAAATCAGACAGAGTGTTGAGACCAGAGAGCCTAAGACCGCATTGACTCAGTGCGGTATTCAGCCTATCTGGTGTCAATACTCTGATTTTGGGAAAAAAAAAAAAAAATCCTAAATCAGACAGAGTGTTGAGACCAGAGAGGCTAAGACCGCATTGACTCAGTGCGGTATTCAGCCTCTCTGGTGTCAATACTCTGATTTTGGGAAAAAAAAAAAAAAATCCAAAATCAGACAGAGTGTTGACACCAGAGAGGCTAAAACTGCATTGAATCAGTGTGCTATACAGCCTCTCTGGTGTCAAGTCTGATTTTGGGAAAAAAAAAAAAAATCCAAAATCAGACAGAGTGTTGAGACCAGAGAGGCTAAGACCGCATTGACTCAGTGCGGTATTCAGCCTCTCTGGTGTCAATACTCTGATTTTGGGAAAAAAAAAAATCCAAAATCAGACAGATTGTTGAGACCATAGAGCCTAAGACCGCATTGACTCAGTGCGGTATTCAGCCTCTCTGGTGTCAATACTCTGATTTTGGGGGAAAAAAAAAAAAATCCAAAATCATACAGAGTGTTGACACCAGAGAGGCTAAAACTGCATTGAATCAGTGTGCTATACAGCCTCTCTGGTGTCAATACTCTGTCTGATTTTGGGAAAAAAAAAATCCAAAATCAGACAGAGTGTTGAGACCAGAGAGGCTAAGACCGCATTGACTCAGTGCGGTATTCAGCCTCTCTGGTGTCAATACTCTGATTTTGTGAAAAAAAAAAAAAAAAATCCAAAATCAGACAGAGTGTTGAGACCAGAGAGGCTAAGACTGCATTCACTCAGTGCGGTATTCAGCCTCTCTGGTGTCAATACGCTGATTTTGGGAAAAAAAAAAAAAAAATCCAAAATCAGACAGAGTGTTGACACCAGAGAGGCTAAAACTGCATTGAATCAGTGTGCTATACAGCCTCTCTGGTGTCAAGTCTGATTTTGGGAAAAAAAAAAAAATCCAAAATCAGACAGAGTGTTGAGACCAGAGAGGCTAAGACTGCATTGACTCAGTGCGGTATTCAGCCTCTCTGGTCTCAAGTCTGATTTTAGGAAGAAAAAAAAAATCCAAAAGTAGACAGAGTGTTGAGACCAGAGAGGCTAAGACCGCATTGACTCAGTGCGGTATTCAGCCTCTCTGGTGTCAATACTCTGATTTTGGGAAAGAAAAAAAAAAATCCAAAATCAGACAGAGTGTTGAGACCAGAGAGGCTAAGACCGCATTGACTCAGTGCGGTATTCAGCCTCTCTGGTGTCAATACTCTGATTTTTGGGGGGGGAAAAAAAAAATCCAAAATCAGACAGAGTGTTGAGACCAGAGAGGCTAAGACTGCATTGACTCAGTGCGGTATTCAGCCTCTCTGGTGTCAATACTCTGTCTGATTTGGGGAGATTTTTTTTTTTTTCCAAAATCAGACAGAGTGTTGAGACCAGAGAGCCTAAGACCGCATTGACTCAGTGCGGTATTCAGCCTCTCTGGTGTCAATACTCTGATTTTATGAAAAAAAAAAAAAATCCAAAATAAGACAGAGTGTTGAGACCAGAGAGGCTAAAACCGCATTGACTCAGTGTGCTATACAGCCTCTCTGGTGTCAATACTCTGTCTGATTTTGGGGGAAAAAAAAAAATCCAAAATCAGACAGAGTGTTGAGACCAGAGAGGCTAAGACCGCATTGACTCAGTGCGGTATTCAGCCTCTCTGGTGTCAAGTCTGATTTTGGGAAAAAAAAAAAATCCAAAATCAGACAGAGTGTTGAGACCAGAGAGGCTAAGACCGCATTGACTCAGTGCGGTATTCAGCCTCTCTGGTGTCAATACTCTGATTTTTTGGGGGGAAAAAAAAATCCAAAATCAGACAGAGTGTTGAGACCAGAGAGGCTAAGACTGCATTGACTCAGTGCGGTATTCAGCCTCTCTGGTGTCAAGTCTGATTTTGGGAGAAAAAAAAAAATGCAAAATCAGACAGAGTGTTGAGACCAGAGAGGCTAAGACCGCATTGACTCAGTGCGGTATTCAGCCTCTCTGGTGTCAAGTCTGATTTTGGGAAGAAAAAAAAAAAATCCAAAATCAGACAGAGTGTTGAGACCAGAGAGGCTAAGACCGCATTGACTCAGTGCGGTATTCAGCCTCTCTGGTGTCAAGTCTGATTTTGGGAAGAAAAAAAAAAAATCCAAAATCAGACAGAGTGTTGAGACCAGAGAGGCTAAGACCGCATTGACTCAGTGTGCTATACAGCCTCTCTGGTCTCAAGTCTGATTTTAGGAAGAAAAAAAAAATCCAAAAGTAGACAGAGTGTTGAGACCAGAGAGGCTAAGACCGCATTGACTCAGTGCGGTATTCAGCCTCTCTGGTGTCAATACTCTGATTTTTTTGGGGAAAAAAAAAATCCAAAATCAGACAGAGTGTTGAGACCAGAGAGGCTAAGACTGCATTGACTCAGTGCGGTATTCAGCCTCTCTGGTGTCAAGTCTGATTTTGGGAAAAAAAAAAAAATCCAAAATCAGACAGAGTGTTGAGACCAGAGAGGCTAAGACCGCATTGACTCAGTGCGGTATTCAGCCTCTCTGGTGTCAAGTCTGATTTTGGGAAGAAAAAAAAAAAATCCAAAATCAGACAGAGTGTTGAGACCAGAGAGGCTAAGACCGCATTGACTCAGTGCGGTATTCAGCCTCTCTGGTGTCAAGTCTGATTTTGGGAAGAAAAAAAAAAAATCCAAAATCAGACAGAGTGTTGAGACCAGAGAGGCTAAGACCGCATTGACTCAGTGCAGTATTCAGCCTCTCTGGTGTCAAGACTGATTTTGGGAAGAAAAAAAAAATCAAAAATCAGACAGAGTGTTGAGACCAGAGAGCCTAAGACCGCATTGACTCA